>NW_026652276.1:236998766-237002272 GCF_009828535.3 Hylobates moloch | reverse complement strand
ATAGAGAATTGTGCACCGTCTCCCCACTGAGACGTGGATAATAGAGAATTGTGCACCGTCTCCCCACTGAGACATGTATGAGTGGACTTCTTACTGCCTCTCCTGCGTATGTGAGCTCGGCCTGGTACTCACACTGCTGTGTGCCGTGGACTTTGTTTGTCTCAGCCCACGTTTTTACCGTTCCTCAAAAAGATGAGCCCGGTCGGGCGCGGTGGCTCACGCCTGTAATCCCAGCACTTTCGGAGGCCGAGGCAGGCGGATCACGAGGTCAGGAGATCGAGACCACCCTGGTTAACACGGCGAAACCCCGTCTCTACTAAGAATACAAAAAAATTAGCCGGGCGCAGTGGCAGGGGCCTGTAGTCCCAGCTACTCGGGGGTCTGAGGCAGGAGAATGGCGTGAACCCGGGAGGCAGAGCTTGCAGTGAGCCGAGATGGCGCCACTGCACTCCGGGCTGGGCGAAAGAGCGAGACTCCGTCTCAAAAAAAAAAAAAAAAAAAAAAAAGATGAGCCCACCGGGCATCACACTCCAAAAGTCTCCATGCTTAGGCCTGGACTTGACTAATTCCAGTCTTCCTGCTGATTGGTTTAGGAATCAGGTTACAACCCAATCTGGGCCAATGAAACTTAGGAGAAGTTTCCTGGGGACCTTAAGGAAAGCTGTTTCTCACTCTTTTAAAAAAAATTAATTTTATTTTTCCATAAGTGATTGGGGTACAGGTGGTATTTGGTTACATGAGTAAGTTCTTTAGTGGTGATTTGTGAGATCCTGGTGCACCCATCACCTGAGCACTATACACTGCACCATATATGTTGTATTTTATTTCTTGCCTCCCTCCCACTCTTCCCTGCAAGTCTCCAAAGTCCATTGTATCATTCTTATGCCTTTGTGTCCTCATAGCTTAGCTCCCATCTATCAGTGAAAACATACGATGTTTGGTTTTCCATTCCAGAGTTACTTCACTTAGATTAATAGTCTCCATTATCATCTGGGTCACTGCAAATGCTGTTAATTCATTCCTTTTTGTGGCTGAGTAGTATTCCATCATATATATACCACAGTTTCTTTATCCACTCTTTCATTGATGGGTTACGGAGAGTCACGGAAATCTCTCCTCTTTCCACGATATGAAGAAGCACATAGCTGAGGTTGCTGTTGGGAGCCTTGTTACCGCCGTGAGAAAAGCAGCAGTGGGGCAAAGGGACACCGTGGGTGGCTGCAGGAAAGGTGGTCACTCGGGCTTGAGCGGAGGCTGCCGAGCCACTGGGCTGACCTTTGAAGGCCCGAGGACTCTGGACTTGCTCTTGTGTGATCGAATCCATTTTCTTATTATCTAAGCCATGCAGCTTCTGGTTTTCTGTTGCTCGAAGGCACAGGGATACTGACACACACACCCAGCCTGTCCTCTGGCGACTCCTGATGTGTGAAACATACCCTTGGTTCTCAAGCCTCCGTATTTGCTCCACTGGCCTATGTGTGATTTCTGGCCACTTCCACATTAACTAAACTGTAAATAGGAAGAGATTTGACATCCCTGAAACCCTCAAATGAACTTCCCAAGGACACTTCAAAAGAAGCGTTTCAAGCAAATTTCAACCAGTGTGTCGAGTAGTGCTCGTGTCGGGGAGCCTGCCTAGGTATGTGTTCCAATCACTCCTGTCAGTATCCGTTGTTAAATAAAGCTTACTTAGCTCATTATTCACCAGACCTTTCTGATTAAAAAAAATTCCCAGTGTAATTGGACCGGAAAGCATTAAAAACATCAGAATTTTCTCTGGGAATTCTCATTTTTAAGGATGGATCACATTATCATTTTTTTTCTTTTTTCTTTTTTTTTTTTTGAGATGGAGTCTTGCTGTGTCACTCAGGCCAGAGTGCAGTGGTACGATCTTGGCTCACTGCAACCTCCACCTCCCAGGTTCAAGCAATTCTCCTGCCTCAGCCTCCCGAGTAGCTGGGATTACAGGTACATGCCACCACACTGACTTTTGTATTTTTAGTAGAGACAGGGTTTCACCATGTTGGCCAACCTGGTCTCGAACTCCTGACCTCAGGTGATCTGCCCACCTTGGGCTCCCAAAGTGCTGGGATTACAGGTGTGAGCCACCACGCTCAGCCTACATTATCAATTTGAAAAGTATTATATGCCACTTTGTGGTGGTGAACTTTATTTTTTATTGAGAAAATGTGGTCTTTTTCACAGTTTTCATATATTTTATTTTAAACCTTGGTTCAACTAGTGATTTCAATTTATCTGATGTAGCTCTCTCATCTTTTTAATTGTTGACACTGGAGGAAACTCCCCACCAGGATCTACTTGTTTCTAATTACTCACAGTAGTTTATGTTTCCAAATTTATGAAAACATTTACTGTGGCCCATCTATCTGATTAAGCATATTCTCATGATCATAATAGTGCTTCAAAGATTAATTTACTAAACATATAATCTGATGCTTTTAATTAATCACATGCCATAGTGTAAAGCTCATGACGTAACCTAATGGTCAAGACCTGCAATTGATGAGCTATTAATTACCCATTAACTCATCTACTCACACGACCTGTAGATCCATCAGCTTGATTGAGAGTAGAGACCTAAATGATCCTAAAAGGTATTTTATATAACTTTCACAAAGAATTCCAGGAAAAGTTGATCCTTGCATGAGCAAGAGCGCAGAAAAAAAAATGGACGAATTTTCCATGTTCCTGCCCTCCACTCCAGAACATGGAACTAGTCATTAGAATAGCATGATACTTTTCTTAGTTATTCCCTAATAACACGATTAAGTGACACGACTAACTTTTTTCTTATCCTTAAGAGAAGGGGAGGAGGAACCAAAAGTGATTTTTTTCAGGTCCTTGGAATGCACGATATCAAGCATAAATTTTAATTGGCTTCATTTACTAAGTGTTGTATTACCTCATCCTCCAGTTTTAACTATGGATTTTCTATAAATCTTCATACGGCTAAACATGATAAACTGCTCAACATATCACTGAACAAGGCAGTGCTTATTAACACTTGAGAAGTTATTGATTCTTTGTCTTGATTAATCTTTTATTGGTCTCTGGAGTATTAATTCCAGAGAAGAGACTGTAGGTTTTGCCGCAAGAGAGCTCATTCAGAGTTTCTACTTCAATTACAAGATTTTTGATGTCACAGCTATTAGTCTAATTATGACTTTTCTGGCACAGATACTTTTTGTGTCTATTTATCAACAATCAACACTTTTAAATTTATTTTAAGATGTGCCAATAAAATATAGCCAAAAAGTGTGTTTTATACTTAAGGATTAAAGAAGAATTTTTACTTCTGTTTTAAAATAAAGTTTATTGTTGTTGGTTATGTAAATTACATGTATACATATGTAACATGTGCATGTTGTGCACATGTACCCTAGAACTTAAAGTATAATAAAAAATATATAAATATATAAATATAAATAAATATATATAAATAAATATATAAAAAATATATAAATTAAATAAATATACGAATATAC
>NW_026652276.1:236949175-236998666 GCF_009828535.3 Hylobates moloch | reverse complement strand
ATATATAAATATACATATATAAATATACATGTATAAATATATAAATATACATATATAAATATATATAAATATACATATATATATAAAACTTTTGGTGAGTGGGCTTTTTAACACAAAGAGTCAGCTTTATTATTTTTTGAACAATTTGTGATACTTTGATGCTGCCTTTCACTATTGATTCTGCTTGAATGCTTTCTAAACTAGAAATCTATTATGACATTATCAGATGCATGTGGAAATTTTAATATTTTTACAAATGGTCCTGGATGGTGCAGTGGAGGCTGCAGAATTTCTAGTATAGAAAGGGTTGGGTTGGGGGAGCCCTCTGGTTTGGTGGAGAGATCTTGGGGAAATGATCTTGAAGCTACATCTACACAGCATTTGCTTTAAGACAGGAGTCCCGGTGGAGTGGAGGGCATAGCTGGTGCCCCCACTTCTGTTTCATCACTGCCTTGGGAAGGGACAGACATTTGACCTCACAGCAGGAGAGGCAGGATCCTAGCCCTGAGATTCAACACCATCAGAGCAATGTGTTCCTCAAGTTTCCCACTAAAAGGCAAGTCTCTTCTGGGTGGGGCGCGAACTTCAGTTCCTGCCAGCTAATTAATGCTGAGCCTACACATCACAGCACTCAATAACTCTTTATTTAATTCAACTGAACCAACAGCAAGAGTTGATTGGTTAATGAGTTAACACCTTTGGCAGGGATAGCATAGGGTGGAGGCTAAAACAGGACAGAAGGGACGACAGCTGCTTGCTGGGGAGAGGCCGAGCCCTGAGCTCCTGGCAGAACCTGAATGTGTGGTGGGGCCAGGATGGCCCAGCGCTGGCTCTGCTGACAGCCTTGTGTTTCAGGAGTTACAGTGATATGATTTAACAACAGACAGACTCACCTGTGCTAGATGTAGTGTGGTGGGGCCAGGACGGCCCAGCGCTGCCTCTGCTGACAGCCTTGTGTTTCAGGAGTTACAGTGATATGATTTAACAACAGACAGACTCACCTGTGCTAGATGTGCAAGGTGGTGTCAAAATCCTGTTTGTGATTGTTGCCAATTTCTGTGAAGCCATATAGGCTCAAGAAGGGTCATTTCTGGAAAGGAATTTTTAGGTAATCGTGTTTGCCAACAAATGTGTGAACACCTTGGTCTGAAACACCTCATTTCCTGTTGTCATTTTATCCATCAGGGCAAGATGAAAAATACATGCTTTCTTTTATCCTGCAGAACAGGTGAGCAGGCTCAACAAACTGAGCTCATGTGGGGAAGGCAAGTTACTGTATAAATTCACAATTTAGTTTTAAAAATGTGTACTTTAAAAAGTTATGTGCTTACGTTTTCAGCCCAGTTAAGCCTGTTGGTTTATTTAAGGTCACATGTTCGGGGACTGGGGTATTGTGTTTTTTATTTTATTTGTATGCCCCAGGGAATACAAAGGGTATTGTGTTTCAGTGAATGTTCTGATTCATTGAGAGTTAACCATGGAGGATTATTCTTTTTAAACTCAAAAATCATTTTGACCCTTGTCTGAAATTGGAAGGATTTGGATTTGAGAACCATCCATCATTTACTAGCTTTTGGAACTTGGGAAAATTACTTAATCGCTTTTATTCATCATTCTAATCTCTGCCTCTAAGGGTTCTTGGAAGGATTAAATTAGGTAAAATGTGTCCTAGCACAGAAGAGATGCTCAAAAAATTGTAGTTATTTAATGATCTGAAGTTTTAGTGAAAGCTTTAGTATGATGTAATAAAAATAATTGAACCCTTCAATAAAGACTGATGTTGAATTAGCTAATATCTGTGTACCAGAAATGGGAACAATAAAGATGAAAAAGTTCCCACATTCTGAGAGCCCACAATCTACAGGTAAATCTTCTCTGAAGTGGTGATTTCCAGACGAATTCTCCTTATTCAGGTCTGGAGGCGTAGAATAGGAAGCAGAGGCTGCCTTTGGGATGGCCAGGTGAAAGGTGGAAGGTGAAGACTTTGAGATTTCTGTTCTCAATGAAATGTCATAACTCTGATAAAAGTGATGCAAATCAAAATATTTATGTCAACTCAGGAATTCTGGTTGAGTTTCACTCATCAAAATTTTGACTTTTGTGATTAGTATTGTAATGAAACATGGAAAACTATGATTCCTGAGATAAACTAGCTCCTCACATAAATATGTGAATAGGGAATATTTGAGCACCTACTTTGTGCAAAATTTGATGCCAGGTACTCTTGGGATCATAAGGACATCAAATACAAGTGATGGTCTTTGGGCTCTGGAAGCTTACAGCACGATTGGGGGAAAGCCACAAATAGCTAAAAGTGAAATTACACTCAGGAGTTCAATAACAATGTAAGACCTCCCAAGTAATTGGTACAGAGAGGGGTGATAATGAGCACGGAGGGAGAGATCACTTTTGCTCATGGCGATTGAGGCATTCCAAGGGGAGGAAGCAGCAACAGAAAGAGGACAGAGGCAGAGGTATTTCAGGATTTGTTTATAAGGCTGAAAATTAAGAAATAAATTCAACTCAATGAAGTATTGGCTCAGATGATTAATTGGAAAAATAAGCTAAACGAGAATGTCAATGTCTTGAGTTATATCAACACTGCATTAAAATGCCACTCAAAAGCAATCAAGTGTGAAGGCTAGGATCACACATAATATAACAAGCATTCTGCAGTTCCCCCACCCGCTTCCTTCCTTCGCTCCTTCCCTCCATAAGCACCTAGTTAGTGCCTACTATGTGTCAGATGACACTATTCAAATTCTCATGCAGCTCACACTCTAGTGAAAAACAGACTCCCTGATGTGATTTGGCTCTGTGTCCTCACCCAAATTTCACATTGAATTGTAATCCCCACATGTCAGGGGAGGGACCTGGTGGGAGATGACTGGATCATGGGAGAGGATTTCCTCCATGCTGTTTTTGTGACGGTGAGTGAGTTTTCACAGGATCTGATGGAGATGAGGAACTTATTGGGAACTGGAGTAAAGGTCACTCTTGCTATGCTTTAGCAAAGAGACTGGTGGCATTTTGCCCCTACCCTAGAGATCTGTAGAACTTTGAACTTGAGAGAGATGACTTAGGGTATCTGGTGGAAAACATTTCTAAGCAGCAAAGCATTTAAGAAGTATACTGGCTGTTTTTAAAAGTGTACAGTCATATGCTTTCACAAAGAGATGATCAGAAATGGAAACTTATGTTTAAAAGGGAAGCAGAGCATAAAAGTTTGGAAAATTTGCAGCCTGACCATGTGGTAGAAAAGAAGAAAACAATTTTCTGGAGAGAAATTCAAGTTGGCTGCATAAATTTGTAAGTGGAGGAGCCAAATGTTAATAATCAAGACAATGGGGAAAATGTCTCCAGGGAATGTCAGAGACCTTCATGGCAACCCCTCCCATCACATGGCAACCCCTCCCATAGGAGGGAAAAATGGTTCTGTGGGCTGGGCTCAGGGCCCTGCTGTTATGTGCAGCTTCAGGACATTGTGCTGTGTGTCCCAGTCACTCCAGCTCCAGCTGTGGCTAAAAGGAGCCAAGGTACAGCTCAGGCCATGGCTTCAGAAGGTGTGAGCTTCAAACCTTAGTGGCTTCCACATGGTGTTGAGCCTGCAGGTGCACAGAAGGCAAGAATTTGGGAGCCTCTGTCTAGATATTGGAGGATGTATGGAAATGCCTGGATGTTCAGGCAGAAGTCTGCTGCAGGGGTGGAGCCTTCATGAAGAACTTCTACTAGGGCAGTGTGGAGAGGAAATGTGGGATTGGAACCCCCACACAGAGTCCCTACTGGGGTACTGCATAGTGGAGTTATGAGAAGAGGTCCACCATTGTCCAGACCCCAGAAGAGTAGATCCACTGACATCTTGCACTATGCACTTAGAAAAGCTGCAGGCACTGAACAGTAGCCTGTGAAAGCAGCTGTGAGGGCTGTACTCTGCAGAGCCACAGGGGTGGAGCTGCCCAAGGCCTTGAGAGCCCACCCGTTGCATCAGCATACCCTGGATGTGAGACATGGAGTCAAAGAAGATTATTTTGGAGATTTAAGATTTAATAAGAGCCCTGCTGGGCTTTGGACTTGCATGGGGCCTGTAACCCCTTTGTTTTGGCCAATTTCTCCCTTTTGGAATGGGAGCATTTACCTAATACCTGCACTCCCATTGTATCTTTGAAGTAACTAACTTGTTTTTGATTTTACAGGCTCATAGGTAGAAGGGACTTGTCTTGTCTCAGATGAGACTTTGGACTTGGACTTTTGAGTTAATGCTGGAATGAGTTAAGACTTTGGGGGACTGTTGGGAAGGCATAATTGTGTTTTAAAATGTGAGGAGGACATAAGATTTGGGAGGGGATGGGGTGGAATGATACAATTTGGCTCTGTGTCCCCACCCAAATCTCATGTCAAATTGTAATCCCCATGTGTCAGGGTAGGGACCTGGTAGGAGGTGATTGGATCATGGGGGTGGTTTCCCCCAACTCTGGTCTCGTGATAGTGAGTGAATTCTCACAGGATCTGATAGTTAAAAGTATGGCACTTTCTTCCTTGCTCTCTCTCACTCCTGCCACCATGTAAAACGTGACTTGCTTCCCCTTTGCCTTCTGCCATGATTGCAAGTTTCCTGAGGTCCCTCCAGTCATGTGGAACTGTGAGTCAATGAATCTATTTTCTTTATAAATTACCCAGTCTCAGGTAGTTTCTTATAGCAATGTGAAAAAGGACTAATACACCCCCTTTCCCAAATCAGGTAGTGGTAAGTGCTGTGACAGCATGTCCTACAGAGTGGGCAGGAGCTACTTACATTGGCAACTCAGGGAAGACCTCCCAAAAGAGTGATGTTTAGCTGATGTGTCATGACTGTAACATCCAGCCAAAGGAGAAATCCTTCTTTCTTCCATATAACAGGTTTTATTTCCTTCCTCTAAGCACAGCTTCTCATTCCTGTCTCCTCAGTTTCATTCCTTCTGTTTCCTCTGTCTGAAATCTTCTCCCTTTCTATGTATTTTCTAATTAAATTCTGTTTATAGGAGGATTGGGATGGAGGATTACCTCTAAGATCAGCATCTTTAAGAATTAAATATATCCTAGCTTCTCTCTGTAGCCATTTATGTCTCTAATATTATCATTTTATCCCAATAATTCTTAAATCCACTTGTAGTTCCTGCCTTCATTATCCTCTGAAGGAAGAGTTTAATCAGTAGATTAACTGTGAGGCTTATGGGACTCATTGATGGCCCTTGAAGTGAGCCTGGTAGTGTTGAGAGAATGAGGGAGAAGAGGAAGGAGCCAGCATGGTAAGGAGGAAGTCCATCTCCATTCTCCATCACACAAAAGGATGTGTGTGATGCAATTTTCCAGGACAAACAAGTATATTTTCATCAGACTTGCCAATTTCCTCTTCCTGATTCTGATCAATCATCTTGAAAGCCCCTTGGAATTACTAAATTCGTGATGAATTTCCCATGATTATTATGAGTGTGAATGATGAAGAACAAAATAATTGCTATTTAATTATTTATCCCAATTGAACATGAGTGATGATAAGAGCTTCACACAAGATGGAATTGGGCCATCTTTACCCATGCTCCTCACTGCTTAAAAAGAGTTAAGATGCATGTATGCTAATAATCATAAGGAAAAAAGAAAAATAAACTTCTCCATCTTCTCATTGATGTAGGCATAAATAATTACAGATGTTCCTCAATTTATGATGGGGTCATGTTCCGGTAAACCCATTGAAACTTCAACTTGAAACTCATTTCAAACTGAAAATATCAAAAGTCGAAATTGCATTTAATATACTGACCCTCCGAAACACCACAGCTTAGCCTCGTCTACCTTAGGTGTGCTCAGAGCATGCTTGTTAGCCCATAGTTGGCAAAATTATCGAGGGTAGGCTGCTCACCCTCATGGCTGTGGGGCTGTCTGGGAGCCGCAGATGCTGCTAGGCAGTGTAAGGGTATCCTATGGTATATTGCTAACCTGGAAAAAGATCAAAATTCAAAATTCGAAGTGTGGTTTCCACTGAAGGCATCTTCCTTTTTACACTATTGTAAAGTTGAAAAATTATAGGTCAACTATTGTCATTTGGGACCTGTCTGTATTTCAAAATGTACTTTTCCCATAATGCTTTAGGGAAAACTATGAAGTAAATGTTGGGAGCACTTGCTTAACCCCTGAACCAGCTGCTTTCTCTGAGCCCTGACCCATCAGTGTTGTTCGACTCTTGTGATCTGATGGCCATGGCACAGCTGAGTGGACCAGGGTGGGTACTGACCTAGGCGGAGCCGATCAGATTCTCTGAGAGATTTGACATCGGGCCTCCCAGCCCCCAACAAGTTGTTGTCCGCTTCTGTCTGGAAACGCGGGAAGGTCTCCTGAGCTGCAGAATGGCCAAGCAAAGGAGGTCAGAGAAAGAAAGGAGAGAGGAGAGGAGAGTGGGAAGGGACGGGGAATCAGACGGTTCTGTGACCCACACTGTTGTGACTTTGTGTCATGGGGTCTGAGTTTGTGTTAGGAAAATTCAAAGATGATGGTTTCTTCATTCACAAGCATGACAGAGAAACATGTCGTTTGAATGTGGAGTGCTCTTTCCATAAGAAAGAACGTGGGCTAGAGGAGGGCGGCATCACCTATGGCTGCACTAAATTCATTTTCACCTGCCAGGGCAACTATAATTCCCATGAGCTTTGGTTGGGCTTAATGTTTTCCTGTCTTCTAATGGACAGTAATTGAAATGGATTTATTATCTAAATTATTCCTTAGTTCAGGATATCACTTAGAAAAATGGGACTATAAAATGAGATATTCATGGTCAAAAGCAATCTGTAGGAGCTGCGAGTTAAGGCAAGATTCCTCCAGCCTGACTCTTCTCTAGAGAATATAAAGTAGTTTTTCAAATTTGGAAAATTTATTATATTATAAATTGGATTTAATATCTTTCTTTACCCAATTTAGAAAAATTGTTGGGAGAAAGCATGTCTGATTTTACAGGTAATTGAAGACTTAGGCACTTTTGCAAATGAACAGATACCCAGGCACCGTTGCCCTGGATGGCTGGTCCCTGGAATTTTCTTTCCTTCCAGCAGTCACACAGTGACTTCCTGCCTTCTCTTTCCTTCTTCACGGCAGATCCCATGGACGCCTGGAGTTCATCCCCCTGACTCTCATTTTCACGCCTTCCTCACACACTGCTTCCTGAGAGGCTCCAGCAGTCAGGACAGGGGGGAAGAGGAGAGGGACAGCGCGGAACACCCTCCTCCCCGTGGCTCCCTCCTCCCCGTGGCTCCCTCCTCCCCGTGGCTCTGGTGTTGGTCGGGTGGAAGCTCCTTCAGACCTCACTCTGCCCCCTCCAACATTTCACTCCTGGTGCTGTGAGGAAACACCCAGGAGACTCACTGCATTTGCATTTTCCTCCGACACGTAGATAATACATCTTATTCTAGCTATTCACTTCACATTTGAGAAACACCTACAATACGTGTACTTAGTAGGTCGCAAATCCCAGGCATCTAAAAGTTATAGCATTGCTCATCTCTGGAAGCTCACTATCTGGGAGGAGACAGGTACACTAAATATTGTCATAAAATGATGACAACAGAGGAGATGGAGACAGGGAGTGCTCAGGTGGCTGGGGCAGTGGGATTGGCCACAATAAAGCGGAAGTGATGTTGCCAAAACCTGAAAGCCGAGGGAGCTTGTGGCGTGGAGATCGGGGGTAGGTGTTTTAGGAAGCCACAGGCTAAGGACCCACTTGTGAATAAGGCTGTGTGTGTGGGATGGGCGGATGCACACTCATGGGCAGGTGTGTGGGGTACAAGTAGTTGTGAGTTGCTGTAAAGTGCAGCTAAGAAAGCTGCGGTCTGAGGCCAGGAGCTGGGCTGAGCCAGGTGATGAAGACCTCGATGCCACTTGCAGGAATGTGGGTTATCCTGGGAGAGAAAGTCATAACGTTCCCAGACTCGTGGCAGCCTCCGGGGGCGGCCAAGGGAAGTTCTGCTCACTGTCTCCCAACAGGTCTTGAGATATGCCATCGTGATTTCCTGGCGCTCTGGGTCTAACCTGAAAGTCTTGCCAATCCCAGGGACAAACTTATCCTAAATGAACTCATGAGACACATGCATGAAATCAAAATGCCACTTTGTTGTTGTTGTGTTGTTGTTTTCTGCTTTGTTTGTTTTTTTAATACAGAATTTCACTCCGTTGCCCAGGCTGGAGTGCAGTGGTGCGATCATGGCTCACTGCAGCCTTGACCTCCCAGGCTCAAGTGATCCTCCCTCCTCAGGCTCCCAAGTAACTGTGACTACAGGTGCGCCACCACACTCAACTAATTTTAAATTTTTTTTTTAAGTTTTAGCAGAAACGGGGGTCTCACTATGTTGCCCAGGCTGGTCTCAAATTCCTGAGCTCAAGAGATCCTCCTGCCTTGGCCTCACCAAGTACTGGGATGACAGGTGTGAGCCATCACACCTGGCCCTGCTTTATTAATTTATAAGGCGAAGCAACAGTGGAAGGGCTCGGAATACCAGGGGAGAGTGTGGAGTGAGTGCTCTGCTCAGTGAACAGGAATCCCAACAGAGAAGGAGGTGAATGCTGTCCTCAGTGGCTTTATTGGCATCCAGTGGGGGTGGTCTCACTCCTGGGATGAGGACACTGGGACCCCACTGCCTGGAGCCCCAGTGCCCAGCTCCCCTTTGGGTTGCCTTTCCCAAGAGGTGTGGGGCTCTCAAAGTGTCCTCTCTCCTAGATAGTGCTGGATTGGCAGAGTCCACATTTATCTCTTACCTTTTCCTTTTACAAAGTCAACCAAACTTGGAGATTCCCAAATTCATCCTTTACACACATCAGAATGTTCTACAAAGGGACAGTCAAACATGGTTAGCATGGGAAGCATTCTCCCTCCCTCTGGTGACGCGAGTCACCATGCCTGGATGAGAAGGCCATCACCTGGCTATGGCAGCCCAGGCGGTCAAGGACAGCAGAGGCTCCAGTTGCCCATTGCTCTGAAGGACAGCCTCCCTGGCACGGACAGATGCAAGCTGTGGCCCTGGTCATGCCTGCGGCTGAGTCATCATTTTCAGGTTGTTGTAGCTCTCAGTGAAGAAGCTTACTGGAGTCCAGTTGGCCAAAAGCAAGCAGCTTGTGCATTGGAGTGGTCGCCACCCCTGAGCAGGTCCCTGTCTTGCAGGGTGCACCCCTGAGCCACGCAGACCCCCCCACCCCTCTGTTAGAAATGGGCCTGCTCGTGATTCCTCTGAGTGAGTACTGCTGCCTCCACAGCGGTCCATGTTTATATGACTCTGAAACATGGAACCACTTTTGGTTCTGCTTTTCAAGGGACAAAGATCACCTTTTGTGGGAGATATTCTAATATATTGGCTAGCAACTTCTTAACTTTATTTTCTAAGATTAGATGATCATAAGCAGAACTTTAATCGCACCACTGCACTCCAGCCTGGACAATGGAGCGAAATTCTGTATCAAAAAGCATTTAAACTAAAACATTACTATAATATGTACTCAGGAAATTAGAATGCTTTTATGAAAAAAACCATTATACCTAAGGTTTTTTTTCCTTCTGTGCTCCTTGGAATGTGTTTGTTTCTTTTCTTTGCGTTGACTCTAACATTGCCTAGTGTCTCATCCCTGCTCAAGTGTGCATCCTCACAAGCTATGATATCACAGCTCATTAACCAGGCAACAGGCCAGTGTGGATGAGATCAGAGCATGAGATGAGGCCCGGGTTCCTGAGGTCTGAGTCACCAGGTGTGTTCATCATTGTGGGCACAAAAGAATAATAGGAACTTGGGAGGCTGAGGTGGGCAGATCACAAGGTCAGAAGTTCGAGGCCAGCCTGGCCAACATGATGAGACCCTGTTTCTACTAAAAATACAAAAATTACCTGGGCGTGGTGGCAGGCACCTGTAGTCCCAGCTAATCGGGAGGCTGAGGCAGGAGAATCACTTGAACTGGGGAGGCAAAGGTTGCAGTGAGCGGAGATAATGCTGCTGTACTCTAGCCTGGGCGACAGAGCGAGACTCCCTGTCAAAAAAAAAAAAAAAAAAAAAGAATGATAGGAATAGACCACAATCTGTTGCTAAATGTAAAATGTTTTACAACACGAACTTTTGTAAGGAGTTGATGTTGGAGAGGCAAGAACTTGAGCCTTCTCCAGCACATCCTAACATCTAGAACTACAAATGCAGATTAAAAATTAACGTATGATCATTATAAAAAGGTTATGTGACAGAGACAGCTTTAAAGTGAAAAGTAAAAATCACTCAGATCTTACTGCCCATTAATAATCATTATTATCATTTTGGTAAAAATCCTTTTAGGTTTTTTTCTTTTGCCACAAAAACATACAAATGTACTTTCAAAGAAAATTAAATTTGTTTATAGCAGGTATGCTATTTTATAACCTGGCTTTTACATATCATATTATAGTTTGAACATATTTCTAATTCAATAAATATAGATTTATACCATCATTATTGACTATCAGTCATTCCATTGTGTGAATGTCATAGATGTATTCTAATTTAACTGTATCATTTTAATATTATATTAACATTCAGTTTGTTAACAGCTTTCATTTTTGCAAATATAAACAATTTTGTAATGGCTATTCTTAAATGTTCATACTTGTCTAGTATTTTGTTTTTTTGTTTTTTTTTCCGAGACGGAGTCTCGCTGTGTCGCCCAGGCTGGAGTGCAGTGGCTTGATCTCGGCTCACTGCAAGCTCCGCCTCCTGGGTTCAAGTGATTCTCCTACCTCAGCCTCCCAAGTAGCTGGGATTACAGGCGCCCGTCACCACGGCTGGCTAATTTTTTTGTATTTTTAGTATAGATGGGGTTTCACCATATTGGCCAGGCTGGTTTTGACCTCCTGACCTCAAGTAATCTGCTCACCTTGGCCTCCTAAAGTGCTACAATTACAGGCACGAGCCTTCGTGCCAGGCCCAACTTGTCTAATCTAAGGGTTAATTCTGAGAAGTGTAGTCACGGTTGAAAGATTATACAGATTTTTAAAATTTAACATGTATTGCTAAATTTTTCTCCAAAAAAGCTTGTAACAATTTTCACTCCTTCCAACAACATAAAAATGCCTATTTCTTCAAATTCTTTCCCATTATTTTAGATCCTTGCCAATCCAGTATAACAAAAAACGATACCCTGTTTTATCTTCTTTATTAGTAATGTTGGACCTTGTTTCATATGCATAGAAATTCTTTAGTAAGAATTTCTTGTTTCTTATGCGTACTTCTTTTGTAAACTGTTTTTTCATGTATTTGTCATGATTTTTATTTGTTGATACATTTGTATTTTTTCTATCCTATCTTTTTAAATTTGAAAAAATAAGGTATTATCAACATCTGGTTAAAAATCAAAGCATATATAAGGGTTTATGAGAAAATGCAGCATCCCTAGCTAGTCCTCCCCAGCTCCATGCTCTTCTCTTCATGGCAGATATCTTCAGCTCTGCTTGCTCTCTCTCTCTCTCACTCTCACTCGCTCTCTTTCTTTTTTAGAGACAGGGCTCACTCTGTTGCACAGGCTGGAATGAGTGCAGTGGTGTGATCCTAGCTCGTTGCAGCCTTGAACTGCTGGCCTCAAGTGATCCTCCTGCCTTGGCCTCCCAAAGCACTGGGATTACAGGCATGTGCCACTGTGCTTGGCCTCAATATTTTTGACTTTGCATTGTGATAAATATTCCCAGTAATATCATAAGCAAATAATAAGCATTTGTTGAGCTGGGACCGTCTTATGCAACTCTATGAAGTATATACTATGGCAGACTTCTTTTTCAGACCAGGACACTGAGGCCCAGAGAGGATAAATAACCTTTCCAAGGTCATACCATCACTAAGTGGTAGCCCTGGGACTCAGAGAGGGGGTCTGCAGGGCTTATGCTCTTTGCCTCTATGCTACAATTGGCCCCCTCATCTCTAAATTGTGGGCTTAAGCTGCTATTTCTTTCATTTTATAATTGTACTGCTTACATATACCATTTTGTGAGCACCTAATACATGTCAAGTACTTTACATATTTCTTTAAAAAATACTATATTGAGCTATAACTTATGTGCAGCAAATGCATTCTTTTTTTTTTTGAGATGAAGTCTCTCTCTGTCGCCCAGGCTGGAGTACAATGGTGCAATCTCGGCTCACTGCAACCTCCACCTCCTGGGTTCAAACAATTCTCCTGCCTCAGCCTTCTGAGTAGCTGGGATTACAGGTGCCCGCCACCATGCCCGGCTAATTTTTCTGTATTTAGTAGAGATGGGGTTCACCATGTTGGCCAGGCTGGTCTTGAACTCCTGACCTCAGGTGATCTGCCCGCCTTGGCCTCCCAAAGTGCTGGGATTACAGGCGTGAGCCACCGCGCCCGGCCATGCATTTGAGTGTACTAATACGTACCCTGGTGTAACCTCCACTGAAATCAAGACTTAGAACAATTTCATTACCGCAAGAGACACTCTGGTGCCCCTTCCCTACCATCCAGCCCCTGGCCCACGCTGGCCCTAGGCCGCCACTCATCTTTCTCTCTGAATCAGATTTGTCTTTTCTTTAGTTTCGTACAAATCGAACCATATAGCGTGTCATCTTTAGTGTCTGGCCTCTTTTGCTTGGCATCATGTTTCAACATTCATCATATTGTTGCATATGTCTATAGAGTTTCCCTTTTTATTGCTGAGCAGTGTGACTATACTACAGTTTTAAAAATCTGTTCAAATGTCGATGGACATGATCGTTGTTACAGTTTTGGGCTGATATGAATGAAACTGTTATGAACATTTGGGCTACAAGTATTTGTGTGGATATTTTTTCTTGTTTTAGGTAAATACCCAAGAGTAGAATTGCTAGGCTGTATAGTAAGGGCACGTTAAAACAAACGAGTGAAAAACCAAACAAACCTGCCCATCCGTCTTGCACAGTGTTTGTCATTGTTCTTTCCCACCCGCGGCATATGCGAGTTCCACCTGCTCTACCTCCTCACCAGTGTTTGGCGCTGAAGGGTCTTTCCATTTACCCGTCCTGCGGCTGTGTGGTGGGATCCTGTCACAGCTTTAACTCACATTTCCCTAGTGGCTGATGACGTTGAACATCTTGTCATGTGTTCATTGGCCATTTGTGCATAATATCTTCTTTGGTGAAATATCTGTTCAAGTCTTTTTTCATTTATTTTTAAGGGTTACTTATTTCCTTGTTATTGAATTATGTTGTTCTGAAATTCTATCAGGTCTTTATCAGATATATGTATTGAGAACAATTTCTTCCATCCGTGGTTTTCTGTCTTGTTTTCTTAACAATGTCTGTTGATCAGTAAAACTTTATAATTTTGATGAAGTCCAATTTATCATATTTTTTCTTTTAGAATATAGGCTTTTTGGCTGGGCACGGTGGCTCACGCCTGTAATCCCAGCACTTTGGAAGGCCAAGGCGGGTGGATCACGAGGTCAGGAGTTCAAGACCAACCTGACTGACATGCTGAAACCCCGTCTCTACTGAAAATACAAAAAAATTAGCCCGGTGTGGTGGTGCATGCCTATAATCCCAGCTACTCAGGAGGCTGAGGGAGGAGAATCACTTGAACCTGGGAGGTGGAGGTTGCAGTGAGCAGAGATTAAGCCACTGCACTCCAGCCTGGGCAACAGAGGGAGGCTCCATCTCAAAAAAAAAAAAAAAAAAAAGAAAGAAAGAAAAAGAATATACAAGCTTTTTGTGTTTACTAAAACTTCTTTGCCTAACCAAAGATCCTAATGATGTTATCTTATGTATTCTAGAAGAGATGTGAATTTAGTTTAGGCTCAGGTCTATTCATTTTGAATTAATTTTTTATGGGGTGAGGTAAGGTCAGATATCCAGTTATTTCAGCATCATTTCTTGAAGAGATTTTTCTTTCTCTATTGAATTGCTTTAGCCCATTGGTTGGAAACCAATTGGCCATCTTAGTGTGGTCTATTTCTGAACTCCGTTATGTTTCCTTGATCTGTATGTCTATACTTACATCATTACCCTACTGTCTTGGTTATTATAGCTTTATAGTAAGTATTGAAATCAGGTAGTGTAAGTTCTTTTGTAAAATATGTCCATTACATTTCCTTATAAACTTTAGAATCAACTTGATAATTTTTAAAAAGTTGGAATTTTGATTGGGATAACATTGAATCCATTCATCAATTTGGACAGAATTGCCATCTTAAGCCCTCCAGTTCATGATCACGGTACAGTCTTCCATTTATTTTGCTCTTCTTTAACTACTCTAAGTGATCTCTTAGAACTTTCATAGTACAGGACTTGTACTGATTAATCTCTAGGTACTTCAGAGTTTTGGATGTTCTTATGAATGGCATTTAAAAATTTTAGAATTTTAATCGTTTATTGTGTATAGAGATGCAAAATTGATTTTTGTATGCCATCCCTATATCCTGAGACCTTGCTAAACTCACTTGTTTGACTATTTTTCCTTATAGAGTTTCCACGATTTCTTACATATCCAATAATGTCATCTGCAAATAAAGAATTTTCTTTTAAACTTTCAATCTGTGTGCCTTTAATTTCTCTTTCTTGCCTGACTACAGTGGCTACCACCTCCAGGATGATATTGATTAGGAGTGGTACCAATAGTTTCCTTGCCTGGGGTTGCCAGTCTTAAGGGGAAGGCGTTCAATTTTTCAACATTAAATATGATAGCTGTGGGCTTTACCTAGACATGTCCAAGCAGGTTGAAGTAGGACCCTTCTGTTTCTAGTTTTTTCAGCGCTTATTATTATTTTTGATATTGATATTGGCCAACAGTGTATTACTCTTTTTTCCTATCCCTTTATATATTGCTGAATTAAATTTGCTAATATTTGGCTACACTTAAACTAGGGATATAGTCTGTAGTTTTTTCTTGTGATGATATTTCTGGTTTTGATTTCAGGGTATAACTGGTTTCACAAAATTGAGTTGGAAAGTGGTTCTATTTCCTTTATCTACTTTCTTAAAGGTTTGATAGAATTTACTAAAGTCTTGTAGGTCTGGGAGTTTGTAGAAAGGCTTTGTAGGAAGACTTTATTTTTTAATTTTTGTTTCTTTCTTTTTTGTGTGCTTAAATTTATGGAAGGCTTTACATTATTAAATCAGTTTATTTTTTGCATCTCTTTACATTTTATTTCTTCTTAAGTTGGTAATTTGTGTGTTTCACAGAGATCATCATTTTTACTTAAATTGTTGAATCATTTTGATAAGGTAGTTCATACTAGTCCCCTGTTATCTATTTTATATCTGTAACATTTATCATGAAATTTCCTCTTTTATTCTTGATATAGGCAATTTGTGTTTTCTCTTTTTTCTAACTAAAATTAAATTTTACTGATCTTTCAAAAAACCACTGATTTTCCTTTATTGTTTGTCTATTTTCTCTTTGTTTTTAACTCTTTATTATCTTCTACTTTGGATTCAATTTGATTCATACGTCTTGCACACCCAAAACTATTTTCTGATTACGTCATAGTATAATATTGTAAGGCATCTTCCTTGTAAAACATTTGGACAAAAGTGTTAGGAGAAAGTGAATTTCACCTGGATATGCACCACCTGTGATAACAAACAGCATTCGGGAGAGATTCAAACTTGTATCATTTTATGCAGATGAAATTATTTCATGCAACTTCATATTTTTTCTTCTACCTCTCTGTTCATTTTGCATCTTAATATCACTTTAAAATTCTCTCTCAGCCCCACACCAAAATTATGAAAACTATAGTGTGTAAACTTTCATCTGTTTCTCCATGCACCCTTAATGTGCTGGTGTACGTATTTTTTAGTTCATTCTTTTATAGAAATTCATATTATATACATTTCACTACATCTTATTTTTTTTTATGCTTACATAAATTTCTTTCTTTCTTTTTTTTTTTGAGACAGAGTCTCCCTGTCACCCAGGCTGGAGTGCAGTGGTGCGATCTCCACTCACTACAATCTCTGCCTCCTGGGTTCAAGTGATTCTCCTGCCTCGGCCTCCCGAGTAGCTGGGATTACAGTTGTATGCCACCACGCCTGGCTAACTTCTTTGTATTTTTAGTAGAGATGGGGTTTCACCATGTTGGCCAGGCTGGTTTCAAACTCCTGACCTCAAGTGATCCACCTGTCTCAGCCTCCCAAAATGCTAGGATTACAGGTGTGAGCCACTGTGCCTGGCACATAAATTTCTTATAATAAATAGAGAATGAAAAAAAAATAGACACAGAAATTCCTCGAAGCCCATTGGCATAGTTCTGTCTCATTCTGTGTAGTAGATGCCATGGCATTGTGCCAGAATCTGTCATCTCAGACCCAGTTTTATTTTACTTTCGATTCTTTTCCTGGACACTTAAAACTAGGCTTATAAGACCCTTGTGTTTGCACACATTGAGTACTTATGTAAGGTGCTTTTTGCTCTTTGGGATAGGAAAAGATAGAAAAATAGATGGATATATGCTTTTCTATATGTTGCTAGATTTAGTGAAGAAAATGGTAACAAGCTTCTCACACTTCCAGTGGTGAATGAGCGAACCTTCTTTCCCCAGTGTTGAGGTAACACTGCCTTTCCCCAGTCCTTGCTATCTGTATTCTGCAGCTCCTTGATTTTAGCAATTTGGACAATGTCTTTCTACTTCCTCCTATGATTGATGAGGATTTAATGATTTTATATCATCAGGCCTTCCCTTTCAATGTAGTTATATGACTATTTGCATTTTCATCAATAAACAGTGTTTTCTTTTTGGCATGCAGACGTTTCACATTTTCATGTCAACCAATATGTATGGTTTCTGCTTGATGTCAGTCTCAGGGAGCTGTATTTCCCTCGCCTATTTTAGACTGTTCCAATGTGTGGTTTTATTATCTGCTGGCACCACTTTCCCTAATTGCTCTTCTTTTTGTATGTATATAAGATTCCTGAAGAATTTTCAAATCTTTTTCTTTCAAATTCCTAAAATAACTTCATTAAGATTTGGATAAAGATGATGTTTTTAATTTAGGGAGAACTGATATTTTAGAGAGCTGAATTTCGGAACAACAGGTGTAAATTCTCTTAAGTCTTCTTTCACGTCCTTGGGTGGCATACAGTGTGTAATGGAATGCCTCAGTGTGGGGCGGGTGTGTGTGTGTGTGTGTGTGTGTAGATAAAAGATGTGCTAGTTGCTTTTCTTTATGGATAGATGCAGAAGATTGCCGTAGAGGAAATCTACCCTGCCTTATAAACTGATGTCTCTTTATTAACCCCCACCTTGGCAAAATTAACATTCGGGACTTAGTTGGACCCACTCAGTTCTTCCTTGAGAATGCAGGGCTTGGGGAAGGGGGTTACTATATAGTAGAAGGAGTCCAGGGTCTCCTGGGTGGGGGGAACCAGCACCTCAGCCTTTTCCTCCCTGGATTTGGGGCTGGGGAGACATGTCAGGGCTTAGCAAGTTGGCACCAAAGTAAGTCAAGGGTCAGAAGAGGTAAGTCCCTGAAATAACTTTGTCCTGGTGGCAGAAAGAGATGGATCAGTAGACAAGGAGGAGGAGAGGGGCAGTGGCCGTGAGCCTGAAGGAGTCAAAACCTTGATCTGTGTAGCCCAGCTCTCCTCAGGCAGCCTCCTGGGGAGGGGATATGACTGTGGGATGGAAGAATCAGCCCCATGGTATTTCGTGTGGACTCCTTCCACCTCTCTTCATTCTTCTGGTTTTTGCAGTGGTTGGAAAGCTGACTGTGTTTCTAAGACACACATGCAACTGGTGTAGCCATATGACTGTCTGGGCTGATGCTGGTGAGAAGGTAGAGGTGACATCTTGCCTGGATGCCTGCTTTTCCTTTCAGCTGGTAGGATGTGGAGACAGCTGTAGCCTCCGCCCAGAGATGGCCATGTGCCCAGCATGGCAGAGCTGCCGGGCCAGCCTGCACCTCCAGCAGCATCATGCCATTGTCATGTACCTACTGCAGAGCCCTGGACTGTGACATAAGCATGATGTACGCTGATAGCTTATTCATCTCGCTGTATCTGGGGTCAGTAACCTAATGAGAAATGTGAGCCTGCGGATGGGGATCTGCTGTAATAAAACCCTACAACATGTGCGTTGGCCCTGCAGCCAGGGGCAAGCATGAAGAAACAGACATCGTGGGCTGTGAATATGATGGTCTTGTGAGGTCCCGGGAAGACGTTTGGTGGAAGTGTTACCCACATGGCCTGGAACCCGGAAGGCAGGCTGTGGCTTGTGGAACCCGTTGCTCCAGGAGAGGCAGTTCTGGGAAGAAGAAAGGCTTTGGTGAGTCCTGGTGTCTTCTTGCTGCTTCCAGCCAAGTACTGGGAGAGAAGGAGCCCAGGAGGGGACTGGGCGGTGTGCAGGCAGATGGATGGGATGGCAGGTGCTCTCGGTCCTTGGTCCAGTCATATGAGGCCTCCCAGACTTGGATGAGAATGTGATTTGCTTGTCTTCTAAAAATCGATTTTTCGACTTTAAAAATATATAATGTTTTGTTGGTTTTATGGATTGCAAAAATCTGACAGGCTGTGACTTATTGGTTTCTGCAGGCTTTTGCTGCACTTTAAACTTTTTACCTTTTAGAGTATGTGTGGAGGGTTTCATTTCTTTACCCTCTATCCTGTGTGGAATTTGTGGAACTTTATAAATGTATGGCTTGCCTTGATGATGTCTTTCATTAGTTTTGGAAAATGTTACTGATGATCTCTTTAAACAGTGGTTTTTCTGTACTCTGGCTTTGATTTCTCTCTGGAGCTGCAGTTCGAGCATGTTAGGTCGTTTCCCCAAAGTCCAGCAGGACTATCATGCTGTCTTCTGCAGTCCCCACCCTTTGCCTCTCTGCGCTTTAGTCGCGATATTTTCCATTGACCTGGACTCTAGTTCATGGCCCTTTCTTCTGCTGGGCATCATCTGCTGTTAAACCCGTCTGTTGAGTTCTTAATTTCAATTATTGTATTTTCCAGTTCTAAAATTTCCATTTGGTTCTTTTTAATAGATGTCAATTCTCCGGTGAGATTTCCCATATTTCATTATTTTCCCCATCATTTCCTTGAACATATCCATAAACTATTTTAAATTCCTTACCCAATAATTTCAATATGTGCATCAAAGGTGGGTGTATTTCTGTTAACTTGTTTCCCCTGGCTTTTGGTCACTGAGTTCTGTCACGTTAATGTGCATGGAATTCCCCTGTCTGCCCTAAATTCTAGACCTTGTATATGAACAGTTGTGAGATCGCTGGGTGTTGTCTGCTCCCAGAGAGGGTTCATGCTTTCTGTGCAAGGCAGATCAAGGAGGCGATGATCGCCTTTCCCTCACTGTGGTCTAAGCTGACTTGAGGCTGGGCTGTCAGCAGGGCTCAGTGTGCCTCTCCCCTCCTGGGGTCTCAGCCAAAGGCCTGTGGGGATCAGCAGGCCCCTCTTCTCAGCAGGTGCTAATCTCCAAGCCTTGATTTTATTAGAACTTGCTAAACATTCGCTACTGTGGCTTGGGGCTTCTTGGCTTGGTGCCTTTCCACCCCTTGCAGCCTCATAAGGCAGCATATGTGTGAGGGAAAATGCTGACACCTGCCAGGACTGGTTTACCCTTCCCCTTCCCAGGGGGATCCTGGTCCCTCGAGTCTCTCATTTTAGTTCTCCAACCACATGAGGCTGCTGAAACCTGAGTGGGGTCTCTGCCTCTCAGTCGTGGCCTCAGGCCCTGTGTGCAGACCGCAGTCTCACTCTATTATCAGACTCAGTGGATGGATTGATGGGAGAAGCTGCAGGATGTGGCCCCTCTCTGGGGGGTTTACCCTTCTCCGTGGTTTTGCCCTCTCAAGTCCCTGTGGCCTCCGTGGTGCTTCAATGCTTTGAAACAGATTTTGGGGGGTGTTTTTTTTTTTTCCGGATTTTCTATTTAATATTGGCAGGAGCACTGGCTCACCACAAGCAACCTCCCGCATCAACAACTTGAGCTTTTTCCAAATAAAAAAAGTTTAACACATTAATAATAAATAACTTTCCTCTTGGAAGCTGCAAGGGAAAAGCAACCCTATAATGATTTGAAGAATTAGGCAGGCACCTAGAAGTAAGCTGAAATTTCATCATGCCCTGTCGTGAGTTTTTGATTATCCCCCCACCATTCTTTTTTTTTTGGAAAAAAATGTCAGGTTAAGAAAGTTCCTTTCTATTTTCTATATTGTTTAAACACATGAATGATTGTTAATTTTATAAAATGATTCTTCTGAATCAACTGAGGAGGGCATATGTCTTTTCTTCTTTAATCTGTTAGGTTAACTTAGTAGTTACTTTGTAGATATTCTGGTGTCGAACCATTTTATACTCTTAGGTTAAATCCCACATTGCCATGATAAATGATCTGTATACACGGCTGATGCGCTAATATTGAGTTTGGAATTCTTGCGTATGTGAGCAACAGCAGGGATAGCAAGTGACTTTTTCCTGCATTTTCCCTCTCTGGTTCTAGTGTTAATGTTGCTGGCTGTGTTAAACGGGTCGGACCCTCCTCTGGCCCTGCTCGTCTGTGAGTCTGGTTTATCTGGTACCTCGGGGATGCTGTGTCATGGTTGTCATGCTGTTTTCAGACTCCACTACTCTCAGCTTTCCTTTTTCTTTTTTTTTTTTTGAGACGGAGTCTCGCTCTTTTGCCAGGCTGGAGTGCAGTGGCGCCATCTCGGCTCACTGCAAGCTCCGCCTCCTGGGTTCAAGCAATTCTCCTGCCTTAGCCTCCTGAGTACCTGGGATTATAGGCATGCATCACCACGCCCAGCTAATTTTTGTATTTTTAATAGAGATGGGGTTTCACCATGCTGGCCAAGCTGGTCTCGAACTCTTGAACTCAAGTGATCTGCCCACCTCGGCCTCCCATAGTGCTGGGATTACAGGGATGAGCCACTGTGCCAAGCCAGCTTTCCATTTTTGTATCACCTTTGGTTCATAGAGTTATTTATCTAAATTTGAGCTTGAATCCTGTTTTGTTTTTGACGGGAGTTGGGGGGGGACGTGGGGGGTGGTGTGGTTGGTAGATTTTATGTGTTATGGTAAATGTTTGGGCCTGAGAGGGAACCTCAAAACTGATGCTATAATGACATCTTGGCAAGAAGCCCGCAAGAGGACATTTATTTATTTTTGAATGTTTTAAACGTTTTTGTTTGGAAAAGGGTTAAACGCAGAGGGAAGGTTGAAGAACGCTGTGAGGAGCACACAGCTGCAGATAATCATTGGTGAGTGTTCTTGCCATGTTGACCTGATGTGTGTACAACTTCTCTGCTGAACTGAGGAAACCACATTTTGGATGTTGTCACTTTGCTCCTTAGTGCAACATGCATCTCCAAGAGAGTCTTTCAGAGCTTGGAGAAGACCCAGTTTCTGATGGATGAGAGATCTCGCCGTGCAGCCACCCCTTCCCTTCATCCTCATCATCATCCACGTTCACTTCCGTGGTTTCTAACTGCTGGAAGGACGGCAGTTGCGGCACAGGAGCCTTTCCAATGATGATGGGACCAGGAGGTGGCCCTCCTGTGGTTTTCTGCTGCTGTGTCTGTTTCCTGGGCAACAACAGCTTTGCGCCACGTTTCTCAGTCTCCTCCCCAAGAGACCCTGCGTGCATTTTATTTGTTACTCTACAGGGAATACCTGAATTTAAAATTGTTAAAAAGCTGTAGTAATGAGTTTTCTCAGGCCTATAACTGATGTCAGGAGACCTTTCCGGCCCATTCACGAAATGTGTCAGATATAGAATAAGTCTAACACAAAATTCACAAACATATGCTTGGATAAAAATGCCATCATACTGAAAAAGAAAATATTACCTCAGTGCCAACAAATTAAAAATAATTTTATATCCAAATTGTTGACTAAGGTATTCCCAGGTTTCTCACATCCAGGTTTTTATGCTAAAGTTCTTTATAAAAAGAAAATTTTTAATTTTTTTACTTCAAAATACACACCTGTTTGCTTTACTCATTTGAATTTGATGATGTGTTTTCAAAGAGTGATTGAATGAAACCTGTACTTATCTTGTGTGTGTTTTCTGGTGTTCTGTGTAATGAGCAGGAAGCCTCATTAGTATTGAATGCATATGCCCCCGTATTGCCTGGTGTGATCTCTGGCCAGGCGGTGCATGTCCAGAGGCCTGAGTAGGAGGTGGGTAAACCAGTTCCCCGATTCTGGCCTGCCACCAAGCCTTGATCAGACAGAGTCAAAACAAATACTTATTAAATTAAATCAAATAAGTGGGTTCTGGTAGTTGGGTTGGTTGGAGTGTTTACTGTGTAAGGAGCAATAGAAATGCAGATGGGGTCTCTGCCTTTCCGTTCACCTTTCTCCCAGTGTGGAGTGGTAGGTTGCCTTCCTGTTCCCTCCTTTACTCCTCCTTAGACTTCAGGGTTGGTCACGTGACTTCACACATGTGACTCTGCAGCTCCACCTGCTGAAGGGGTGGTGTGCATTTTCCTGCCCTGGACTCTGGATTCAGATGTGTGAGTTGCATTGACGTATGGAACGGGGCCAATGTGCCGGTGCACCATCATAAGCCTAGAACTCAGAGGCCTTTTCTCCCCCAGCCTCTTGCACTTCTTCCTTTGTGTTGGGGACTTGCCCAGGATATCCCACTTCCTTTGAGTTGGGACCTGGCCCAGGATAGCCCACTCTGCCCAGGAAGAGACTGGAGGAGCAGAGGCGAGCTGCTCTAGCTGAACCCAGCCTAGATCGGCTGACCCCTAGCTGACCTTCAGGTGTGTGGGAGCCACGGAAACGCCTTCTGCGTGCTGTGCTGGAGTTCTGTGGTTGCCTGAGTCTGTGCCTATAGGTAACTGTTAGTGTTAACCGAGGACGCCTTGAGACAGAGAGGCACTGTCTTTGTCTTAACATGATACAAAATGTGTTAACTGACAATGCGACAGGCTTTCTATTTCCTTTTAATAGTCTTCCTAATGAAAATAATCCAAGAACTGTAATATGAAAAGTTTGACCTCAGACTTGAGGCCTTTACCGAAGAACGGGCTCGTGATTTGACGTTGGCCTGAGTGGGGCTGGAACCCTGGCCCTGGAGCGCCTGGAACCCGCAGCCTCTCTTGTAGGATGAGAAGAGGCGCTAGGACCACCCAATTGTGTTCTGCACTTGGAAAGTCTAACTCAAAAAGCAGCCTCCCTTGCTGGGGTCCGTCCGTTTATGGAGGAACCGTCAACGTTTTAAATAGTTGAGTCTTTGTGCGCGGTTGGCCATGTGCTGGTTCCTGGGGCCCCAGGTTTGACCCGAGAAGTGGCAGGGCTGTGCTATCTCCCGAGTTCCTAGACACAAGATGTCACTATTGTGCTGACTGTCGAGATAACGTTCTTGTTGAAATTTTAATGCCTTTAATGGTTTGCCTTTTTAGCCCAGAGTGAACTAATCAGACAGCCTCTGCTAGGACATAAATCATAGCATATTTCTGAGGAACCTCGGGTGAAATAAATCAAGGAATTTTTTTTTTTAATCAGCTCTTCAATCACTCTTTTTAGTCACGTAGAAAAATGGTCCATGCTGTATTTACAGTTTGATGGTAAGGAGATGTTTAACATCAATGTAGGAGATTAAAAATGACAAGTTATATGGTGAAGAGTGTGAAAAGGTGTTTACACTGACATGCAATATCCAGGCTGATCTACAACTCAATAATAGAGACCATAAATCTCGCCGCAGGCCCAGGAGGCTGCGCGCGGGAGAAGCAAACATGGCGGGTCGGCGGCTCTCCCACCCGTGGGCGGGCCTCGCGGCCCAGCTCCAGCCAGACCTCGCAGAGCCACCTCGCAGCTCTCCGGAGCGGGCCGCGGCGCGGCCTCCCAGCGGCCACAGGCAGCGCTTCTCACCTGTGCGCGTGCCCGGTGCAGGTTCGCCCACTCCGCCTCTCCTTTCAATGGATTAGAATGCCTTCCTGATTCTGTGAGTGAAAAATAAACCTGAGAAAATAATGTTTTATTCCGCCTCTAGTCCGAAACACATTCTAGTTCTTTGTTTAATCAAACAAAAATCCTTATCAAAAGTGTACTTGTCCTACTTTTTAAATAGATATTACTTTTTACATTATTATTATTATTACTATTGAGACGGAGTCTCGCCCTGTCGCCCAGGCCGGAGTGCAGTGGCGCCATCTCGGCTCACTGCAGCCTCCACCTCCCGGGTTCAGGCGATTCTCCTGCCTCAGCCTCCCAAGTAGCTGGGATTACAGGCGCCCGTCACCACACCCAGCTAGTTTTTGTATTTTTCAGTAGGGTCAGAGTTTCACCATGTTGGCCAGGCAGGTCTCGAATTCCTGACCTCAGGTGATCTGCCCTCCCCGGCCTCCCAGACTGCTGGGATTACAGGCGTGAGCCACCGTGCCTGGCCATATATTGTTTTTAATTGACAAATAATTGTGTATACTTTTGGGGTAAAGTGTGATGTTTTGATTTAGGTAATACATTGTGGAAAGATTCAGTCAAGACAATTAACGTATCCATCACCTTACCAACTTATTTTTTTGTATGTGGTAAGAATGTTAAAAATCTATTCTTTTAGCAATTTTGAAATATACAGTATGTTATTATTAACTATGGTTGCCATGAAGCGCATTAGATCACTAGAACTTCTTCCTCCATGCCAAGGGAGACCTTGGATCAGCATCGTCCTCTCCCCACCACCACAGCCTCTAGGGTAAAAATCACCTTTCTGCTTCCTGTGTGTATGAGACTGACTTTTTAAATTTCACTGTAAGTGAGATCACACAGTATTTCTTTCTGTGCCTGGATATTTCCCTTAGCATAATGTCCTCCTGGTTCATCCTTATTGTTGCAAATGACAGAATTTCCTTTTATATTTTCTTAAGGCTGAATAATATCCCATTGCGTATGTATGCCACGATTTTTTTTTTTTTTTTGAGTGGAGTCTCACTCTGTCACCCAGGCTGGAGTACAGTGGCGTGATCTCGGCTTACGGCAACCTCCATCTCCCGGGTTCAAGCGGTTCTCCTGCCTCAGCCTCCCGAGTAGCTGGGACTACAGGTGCGCACCACCACACCTGGCTAATTTTTTGTAGTTTTAGTAGAGACGGGTTTTCACCATGATAGCCAGGATGTTCTTGATCTCCTGACCTCGTGATCTGCATGCCTCAGCCTCCCAAAGTGCTGGGATTACAGGCGTGAGCCACCACACCCAGCCATATACCACGATTTCTTATACATTCATCTGTCAATGGGCACTTAGGTTGATTCCAAATCTGGGCTGTTGTGAATAGTGCTGCAATAAACCTGAGAGTGCAGGTATCCCTTCTGCATACTGATTTCATTTCCTTTGGGTCTATACCCCGCTGTGGGATTGCTGGATTGTATGGTAGTGCTACTTTTAACTTTTTGAGGAACCTCCATACTGTCTTCCAAAATGGCTGTATAAGTTTACATTCCTACATACAGTGTGCAAGCTTCCCCCTTCTCTACATCCCTGCCAACACTTGCCATTTGTGTTTTTCGTAATAACCTTCTAACAGGCGTGTGATGATATCTGGTGGTTTTCATGTGCACCTCCCTGCTGACTTGAGAAGTTGCACATCTTTCATGTACCTGTTGGCCGTGTGCATCTCATCCTTTAAGACGTGTCTGTTTGGATCCTTTGCCCATTTTGTAATCGGGTTCTTTGTTTTCTTGCTGCAGAGTAGCTTGAGTTCCTCATGTATTTTGGATGTTTAGCCCCTCACCAGATGGATGGTTTACGGATATTTTCTCATTCTGTAGTTTGCCTCCTCACTCTGTCAATCGTTTGCTTTGCAGCACACATTCCAGTTCTTTCAAAAGAATTGTAGATGGTGGATGTTTTTGGATTTTGATTTTATTTTAAAAATGAGAGATATTATATAAAACATTTGATGTAAAAACTTGACAGACCCCAGGATTATTAAAATGATATGTAAAGTAGAAATAAGTTTACTGTAAGCGAAGCCTCAAGGGCTCTCTTACAAGCTTTTATGGTTTAGCCTTTTAGGGCCATCCTTTCCCCATTTCTCTTTTCAACAAAAATGAAAATCCTATAAACAAAATCAGCATTTACTTTCACTTGCACATGTGCACGTGTGCGCGCACACACACACACACACACACACTGGCATGTTTCCTGGGTCACACTGTGTTACAGGCTGATGTTTTCTGAATTGGGACGGAGAGTGGTTGGTATCAGCCTGTTCACATTCTCTTGGCTGCCATTGCACTTGATGCCAATAGGAAGGAGTTATGAGAGAATGATCGAGGTTAGTAGTAGGTTCCGGGTATTGATACTTTTTAGAATTTTTGATTGTATTTGGTAAGTATTTATTGAGTGCCTATCATAGACACAGCTAAATAGTAGCTGCTTTGAAGAATGTAAAAGCCATGAAGCCATGGCTATTGTTCCAGAAGGTTGTAATTCGTTGAGAAAGGCTATAGTATAGTGTTAATCAAATCACGTTAGAACCAACTAAGCTGGCTTAAGCCCATCAACAAAATAAACAGATATGACCATAGAAGAATAATGACTATAAAAAAGGATTTTTTTTCTAATAGCACATTATAATGTTTTAAAACTCAACTTCATAATAGCATACAGTGTGAGGATTTCCACAGCATATCACTTCTATCCTTTCCCAACTCTCCTCCACCTGAAAATTCCACTTAGCATGGTGGGAGTTGGTGATGCCAGTGGGACCGCAGGGGCTGGTGTTCGGCGTTCCGCTCTCTGGCTGGCCTTCATGCCGGGTCTCTGCCACCTGCTTCCTGGCCTGCCCCACCACCTTGGGAAGAAGCCTTCTGTGCTTCTGACTTTCTGCTTTGTGTGGCTACTATGTGAAACCTGGGGTCTCCAGGGGCCTGCTCCCACAGGCTCAGTAAGCAGAGGGAGTTTCCCAGCCTGCCCATGACTGCCCCCACCCTCTCCCCATCCCACTTCTCACGGGGTCTTCCCAGGTCTGGAGTTGCAAGCTGGTCCTCATGTCTCAGCTTGTCCCATCTATGCTGTTAGCTCCATTTATCTTGGGTTGTGATATTATTTCCCAATTTCCTGCATGGTATTTAATAGTGAAACATTAGAGAAAATCCTGTTAAAAACATAGAAAAACACAAATGCCTAGGATTCCCATTATTATTTATTACTATTCTGAAAAATCCAAGCAATTACAAGAACAATGTGGTAACTAGAATAGAATTTTAAAATGGAGGAAAAAAGGAATCAGTATTTTAAATATTAGGACTGAAAGTTCTAAAAGGAATCGAGTTAAAAATGATTGAATTTGATTGCTGGATGTGTAATAACTACACAGATGTCAAGATTATTACTATATTTGGGAACAACTTGTGGGTAATATAATGAAAGATAAATCCTGCTATGATAAATCTGTGTGTGATGTCTAGGAATGCCGTTAGCCACGTCTATCATTTTCAGACCTATTGACTGCACTTTTAGGGGCCCTGCCGCCTGTGCGTTGCCCTGGCAGGGATGACCTCGGCGTCACATGATGCAGACACCACGCTGCTGCCTGGCGGCTCTCCTGCACCTCCCTCGTGTCCCAAACCGATGGGTCCCGGAGCGAAGTGGCTGACCCACACCTGCCACCAATTCTCTCTCTGCTGAATTTGAATGAAGGGATACAGAGACTATACAGGCTAGTTCAGTTGTGGTGGGGAAGGTGGCACGGAGGTGAAAATTCATGCAGAGTTGGTGGAAAAATGGACCACAATAAATCAAATCCCCGTGCCAACTAAATTCACAGAGAAGCAGACACCTCGAGCAAGCCGAGAAGCTGGTCTGAAGAGAGACACTCAGGACCGGAGTGGATGCACCAAGCAGAGCAGAGACTGAGATGGTGTGTGTGTGTTGCTGGGTGGAGGGGGAGAGAGAGAGAGAGAAGGAGGGGGAGGGAGGGGAGAGAGAGAGAGGGAGAGAGAGAAGGAGGGGGAGAGGGGAGAAAGAGAAGAGAGAAAGGCAGAGAGGGAGAGAGAAGGAGGGGGGAGGGAGGGGAAGAGAGAGAGAGAGAGACAGAGAGAGAGGGAGAGAGGGAGATAGAGAGAGAGAGAGCTTTGGCCCTGGCTATCTTGTTCCAGCCCCTGGGGTGCTTGTCTATATTGTGTGTTCTGTCTTTGAATTCCTTGAGTTCCATGAGATATATTCTACAATAAAATCTTTTTTTTCTTGTTAGTTTGAGTGGCTTTTCTGTTTATTGACGCCAAAGATTTTCCTGCCTAAAATAATATTAAGAAGGAAAGTATAGAACATATTAGAGGAAAGCAATCATTTATTTTATGAAAAGATAGAAACAGAATAAATGGAGAAGCATTCCGTGTTGACGCAGTGGGAGATGAATACTATGGAGATGGCAGTTTTCCTAAAATTAATTGTTAGGACTAAAATAATCAATGAAAATGGGATTAAGCTTCCTCTTCTTCATGTTTTTGAGATTGCCAGAATTATTTTAAAGTTCATCTGATGGAATAAACCTAATAAGAAATAATACTAATAATAACAATGAACATTTACTTAGTGACTACTGGTACTAGATTCTTTTTAACTAATTTCCATGTATTCAGAAGAGAATGGCCATGAATAAACATGACATTTTAAAAAAGAAAGGGTGGTGAGGAGACATAAATGCTACAAAATATCAAAACCTCTCTAAAGGTGGTAATCAAACATTTGTGGTATCTGTTCAGGAGAATAAGTTGAAAATCAGAGAGTCTCACAAGTGCTCATTTTGAATTTATTTATCTTTATATTATGTAAAGGAAAATGTCATATGTTCTATATGTTGCAGTTGGCTACTAATTTTAAATATTGTCTTAAAAGGTCAACTTAGATGCTGACTTTATTCTCTCAAATGAATTACATTTAGATGAGATAAACATGTAAAAAACATCAGGCCATAGAAAATGGAAAAATACTCTCATGGTCTCCCCCAAATCTTCTCTGGGCCACACATTTCATTTCAGCTCAGCCGCTTTTCATTAATTCTGATTCCCAGACTTTTCTTCATTCTGACTACACCATAAAGGGACTTTACCCCTCGATGAATGATTTTAGCTATCATCTCTCGAACTGTTTTAAACAGGCAAATGTCATTGAATTATCACTCGTTTGCAAAATGGAAAGTGACTTCGAGGTGGATTATACTGCAGGCAGAAAGACCAGCCAGGAAATTACTGTAGTCCAGGAAAGCCAGTGGTGGCTTGGGTTAAGGTGCAGATGATGAACACACAAATATTCAAGAGTTTGTGATGGGTGGGACATGAGGTTCTGGAAGAGGGAGGAGCTGGGCAGCTGGGAGTAGTGGTACAATTCACCAAGACAGGAAAGGTGCAGAAGCAGGCTGGGTGGAGAAGCTCATGTGTTCATTCTTCGACATGCTGAGTTTGAAGTGCTCTGAAGTACCCAAGTGGAGACATGCAATAGACAGCTAGACATGTGTGTTTGAGTTTCAGGAGACCAGTCTTGAAAGGAAATACAGATTTTGGAGTTACTGGCATATAGATAATAACGGAAGCTTTGGAGATTGAGTGGCAGTGGTTGAGGTGAGTAGTAGAGAACCCACAGAGCTGGGCCCCCTGAAAACACACACTGTGGGACCTTAGCCCTGGAAGGTAACAGCTGCCATGAAGCACGCAGTGGCAGAGATAGGGGCTGTTCGTGGCCCCAGTAGCAGGAATTCCCATTTGCCAAGGTGAATTTGGTGGCTGATGTTCCAACAGCCAGCAAGAAAAGTCATGGGTGAGCCCCTGATGTGACTCTGTTCCTCAAGGGGCCTCTGACCACCTGAGGACAAACTGGCTCTATTACGCCCTTTCTGTCTGGGAGGAATGGCAGCTCGGCCTCATGGTAGCAGTGACCCATCCTGGGTGCTGGTCTTCTGTTCCTTCTTCAAAGCTTCAGGCAATACCACTGTCTGAGTATCAGGTGCACAGGCAGGGACTCTAATGGAACCTCAGGGAATCACAGGGAGGGAGGGTGTATCAGTCTGTTCTCATGCTGCTAATAAAGACATACCCGAGACTGGGTAATTTATAAAGGACAGGTTTAATGGACTCACAGCTCCACATGGCTGGGGAGGCCTCACAATCATGGCTGAAGGCAAAGGAGGAGCAAAGTCACATCTTACATGGTGGCAGGCAAGAAAGTGTGTGCAGGAGAACTATCCCTTACAAAACCATCAGGTCTCGTGAGACTTATTCACTATCATGAGAACAGCACAGGAAAGACCTGCCCCCATGATTCAATTACCTTCCACTGGGTCCCTCCCATGACACGTGGGAATTATGGGAACTACAATTCAAGATGAGATTTGGGTGGGGACACAGCCAGACCATATCAGAGGGGCAGGAGGGCCCCTGCCACAGGACCTACTGGAAGCATTATGCACCTGTCCACGTGCTTGAGGCCTGATAGAGCGGAGGGGTGTTGGCTGAAACCCCAGCTCGAGGGCAGTACTCTGCGAGGCGGCAGGCTATGCCCAGAGTCTGAGCTCTCTCTGTGGCACTGTGTTCCTGAGGAAGCCCAGGAACCAGGGGTGGAGAAAGGAGTAGCCCCACTTTCATCCCTCCTCGTGGCCCATTGGGAGACTTGGTGCTTCCTCTTCTTGCCACTGTTCATCTGATAGAATAAACCTAATAAGAAATAATACTAATAATAACAATGAACATTTACTTAGTGACTACTGGTACTAGATTCTTTTTAACTAATTTCCATGTATTCAGAAGAGAATGGCCATGAATAAACATGACATTTTAAAAAAGAAAGGGTGGTGAGGAGACACAAATGCTACAACATATTAAAACCTGCTATAAAGGTGGTAATCAAACATTTGTAGTATCTTCAAGGCTAGTTCTAGTCCCCCAAGAGTGAGAATTCTTGCTAGTGGTCATAGCTGGGATCCTGCTGGATGACAGGCTGACAGCTCCCTCTGTGCCATTTTTGCACAGGCTGGCAGAGACTCTTGAGCTGTGCGGCAGCTGTGAGACCCTGTGCCTCCAGCCTCCTTCCTCATCCTGCAGCAGGTCAGGTCTGCAGTTGAGCTGCGGGCTCTTCCCTCCTGCTCCTGCTCCCTCTCTCTCACTCACAGGCACTTCCCTGATCAAATTCACACACTTCCAACTCTGCCTTTGAGTCAGTGTCACCGAGGTTGTGAGCTGACCCAGCTGGCTAGGTTGACATTGGGACATAGTTTTGTATCTCTGAGACGTCCTGAAATGAAGGAATTGCTTTGAATAATAGGAAGATATTATTCTTCTTCCAACAAACAAGTTTGAGGAAAGTTTGCTCTGGGGAAGATTTTCAATGTTCCATTAAGGAGCATCCTTTGAAAAGATACAGGGAACATAAAACCTTAAAAAACCCACAGTTGAGGGAATCTCACTGAAGCAGAAAACAGAATAAAACCTGGGGAGGGTCTTAAGGCTGAAGATGGCCAGGCATGGTGGCTCACGCCTGTAATCCCAGTACTTTGGGAGGCCAAGGTGGGTGGATCACGAGGTCAGGAGATTGAGACCATCCCGGCTAACACAGTGAAACCCTGTCTCTACTAAAAATACAAAAAATTAGCCGGGCATGGTGGCAGGTGCCTGTAGTCCCAGCTAGTCGGGAGGCTGAGGCAGGAGAATGGCGTGAACCTGGGAGGCAGAGCTTGCAGTGAGCCGAGATCGTGCCACTGCACTCCAGTCTGGGTGACAGAGCGTGACTCTGTCTCAAAAAAAAAAAAAAAAGCAAGGCTGAAGTAGGGCAAGAACAGGCTCCACGCTGCATGGATGGGAAGTGCACTGATGGGGCTGGTCTAACCACAAGATGCAAAATCAGATGAAATGATTGAGCAGCAGAAGGAATTTGGGCCTCCTTGAGCCGAAAATACTTCCATCAAAACTTTGCCTCTTCTTTTGGGTTTCTACCCCAGTAACTTACAAGTGTTTATCTGGCTTTTGACTTTGTCTGGCTTCTTGAGTTTTAGTTTTGTGGGTAAGGCCAGAATGCTTCCTTCAGGAAGGGTTTGACTCCAGGGAGGTAGGACAGAGCCGTGTCCTACAGGTGGGTTAGACTGAGGACTGTTCTGGAAGACTCCTGAAGATTCACCGAGCCTCCCGTGGGAGGCTTTGGAATTCTTGTATCAGACACGTGTTACGTTTTCCACAATTTCCTGGTGAAATGCAAAAAGACCCCTATGTATCTCAGAGAAGTAGCTGCATTGACATCCACTGACACCTCAAGAGGACTTGGGAGGCAGAGGACTGTTGATATCAGGTCCTGAAGGGGAAAGATACAAAAGCCCACATTTACCAATCTCACACTTCCCCACTCCACCTGAAGCTTCAAGCTGCTTCTAAACAGCGAGGATATCAACCCGAGAGCTCTCAAAGTGAAGTCTTGACTAACTCAACCTTTGCCTTTCCTTTGAGAAGTTAGAAGCCCTCCCTCAACGAACACAGTGTGTCTTTATAGTATATTTCTGAAACGGAATGTGATGGTGCATGATCCCCATTTTATAGTTGAGAAAGTCGAGTCATCAACAAGCCGAGTCACTCTTGGGAGTCTTGGATTTTACCCAATGCTCTGTCTCCACTAGACGATGCTGTCTTGTCACATGTTCAAATCTAGTGCCTCAAAAGAAAACACACTTAAAAGAAGAAAGCACCGAGGCAGAAGAAACATCGGGAGGTGTTCTGGAATAGAGCATGATACGTTTTCGGCAGATTAGGAGGATTCTCTGCTAATGAGGGGAATTCCAGGCGTGCCCAGGAAACATCTTTCATAACCTGCCTTTATGTTTGGTCTCATGCGAAGTTTTGTTTTGTTGCCAGAGCGTTTTCTAGGGTCATGCCAACTCTAATGAAGGTAGCCCGTGATCTGAAAACTTTGATGGTTGATGAATCTTTCTGATGGGAACACAAAGGCACAGACACTCACAAAATCCTCAACACAAATGATGAAGGTAAATAGCATATCATTTCCTAAATTGCTTAATAGTATTTGGGCATAAATATCTTGATAAGTCTTGAAAGATTTGCAAAGGGTTCACAGGAAAATCAGGAACCTGAAACTTAGTGCTTCAAGCAAAAGTCTCTTTTCCTACTAAAGAAACCAGGAGATTGTCTTTTTTTTTTTTTTTTTTTTCCTGCAGACTAATTTCAGCCCAGAAGTAGTAACTTCTTTATTTCACCATGGTATCAGGTTTGTTTGATTTTCAAAAAATACGTTTTAAAAATTTTCATCAAGTCTACAACCGACTTGTTTGTAAGTGGTCTGTGACCTTTTGGGCAGAGAGGCTTTCTGACCCACACTGGCTTTGCTGCACCTGCCGAGGCCAGTTGCATTGAATGAAAGGCTGTTAGAGGCACACTGGTGGAATCTGAGGCCTCACTGCCACTCCCTAAAGGGACACAAGGGTCTTTCCCGACATGGGAATCACGTGTCGAGGCGGAAGCTGAGGAGCCGAGCCTCTTGGCTGAGGGTTCCTGTTTGGGCCCTGGCCCAGTGCCGGGAGTGGGATGGTGGAGTCAGGCCGGCCTTGGCCAGCTGGTCTTGCTATGGCGCTATGCAGTTCTCTGGGTTTTGTGTAACAGACCCCATATCAACTTAAGGGCATTGTTATGAAAGCAGAGACTGCTGCCGACTGTGAGTGTCCGAGACATGGCTTTGAAGAGTTCACATCCTGGGATCTATCTCGTCATTCTCTTAGAGATCCACATTAATAAGGTCTATGTGCATTTTGCCACATTTTTTAATGTAGAACCTGGTTTGTTTGTAATGAAGCAGTGAGAACACGGTCTGTTGAGTGGAACTCAGGTCTGAGGAGCCCTCTTCCTTCTGCCTTCACTGCCCCAGGTGAGGTCCGGCAGAGACAGAACATGAATGCAGGGCCCATTTACAGAGGGACGGGTGAGTTGAGGGAACAGACACAGAAAACTGAGGCACCCAGAGAGCACTGGAGAGGGTTCTGCTCCCCAGGGCTGGCCTGGCATGGAGGGGACAAAGTGTGTGGAGCCCAGGGAGGGCCGTTTGCATAAGGCCCAGTCTTGGATGCGGCACTTGGTCGTCTGCTGCCCGTGTCTCCCACTGGACTGGACTAACAGCCAGAGGTCACGGGGGTCCAGGTGATGTGGCTGTAGAGGTCGGCCTAGGGGCACAGAGCCATCAGAGGAGGGTCAGCACGGGTGGGCAGAGGGTGCCAGGCCACAGAGGAGGGTCAGCACGGGTGGGCAGAGGGTGCCAGGCCACAGAGGAGGGTCAGCACGGGCGGGCAGAGGATGCCAGGCCACAGAGGAGGGTCAGCACGGGTGGAGAGGTCACAGGGCAGAGGCCAGGCCACAAGGAGAGACGGGGGGCAGAGGGTCCAGGCCACAGAGGAGGTCAAGGTGGGAGGAGGGTCAGCACGGGCGGGCAGAGGGTGCCAGGCCACAGAGGAGGGTCAGCACGGGCGGGCAGAGGAGGACAGGTCACAGAGGAGGGTCAGCACGGGTGGGCAGAGGATGCCAGGCCACAAAGGAGGGTCAGCATGGGTGGGCAGAGGAGGACAGGCCACAGAGGAGGGTCAGCACAGGCGGGCAGAGGATGCTAGGTCACAGAGTTGACGGGAAGGATGAGGCACGGACACCATGGTGGCCTCAGGAATGGAATGATGGCCCCATGGGTCCATTTCTAGCGTCCTTTGCACACCTGCTGTGCATTTGTCCCCACAGATAAACTAGCACGGGGACTCAGATTCTGCCTAAAGAAGCAGTATTTTCCACCTCAAAAGATTTTTGCTTGGACTTCAAGGTCCCTTTCTGTTCTCAAATCTATGAGATCCTGAATTCTAATCCCAAAGCACTTTTCAAGTGAGGCTGTAACTCACACAGGTCCTGCAGCTACAGATGCAGGTGTGAAACCCTCTCATAACACCCCAGTGAAAACTGTTTGCGTTGCCATGTGGCCTCTGTTCCATCCTCTCAGCCCAAAAAAAAATGCTAATGAAGACCACTGAAGAGGAAGTCATCACCATTTAGAAAACCAGCACGGTATTTTCTTTTTTGCTGAAGGACTTAATTATTATGAGAAATGATAATTAAAATTATAGTTTACCTTGGAAGTATTGAGAGATTTTTAGTTCTGTCATAAACTTATGAGCAATTAGATAGGAAAGAGTTTCTTATAATGACTTTTAGTAAGAAGAGAGAGTAAATTCAACCTGGTACTTAAACAAAATTTAAAAAATTATTGATTTTTCATCCATATAAATGAATGTGGGGCTAGGGAGAGCCACCCCCTTCCCATGATTTCCCCTCCTTATGTTCCAATGTGCCTGAGCCCCCACATCATTCATTCACATGGGCTGCTGCTCCCATCCTTCAAAAAGGGAAATGCCATCTGGTTGGGCTGGAGCAGCTGCAGTTTCATGCACATTTTGGAAGGCATGGACTGAGGCTTGTCTGTGTTATTTGGGGAACATGTTATGGATGGAATGTTTGTACCTCACCCCCCAGATTCCTGTGTTGGTGCCCTAACCCCCAATGTGACTGTGTTTGGAGATGGGGCCTGTGAGGAGGTGATAAAGGTTAAATGATGTCATCAGAGTGGGCCCTGGTCTGACAGGACTAGTCCCTTCTAGCAAAAGGAGACACCAGAGCTCTCTCTGCCAGGTGAAGACACAGCAAGAAGGTGGCCATCTGCAAGCCAGGAGGAGAGCCCTCACCAGGAACCACCCTGGCACTTGGACTTCCAGCCCCCAGGACTGTGAGAAAGTAAACATCTGCTGTGTCATCCACTCAGTCTGGGCTACTTCATTGTGGCAGCCTGAGGTGGCTAATAGAGAAAGATAAAGAAGTTCACAGAGTCAGATGCAGATAAAGTGGAGATAAAAGAGAAGAGACTTCTGCCCACTGGGAAGGATATGGGCTCCCTGTGAAAGTAAGGAGCACACATAAAAAACCATGGAGATGCTAACCACGGATCGTACAGTTTTCTATAGAAATCCTTTCATTTCTCAGCCGAGACTCCCTATCTAAGTAGTAGGCCCCAGTCTCTGATCTCTTGCCTTCCCACACGGGCCCCTGCTGCTGCACTGGCATAGCAGAATCTGTTTCTACATCTCGCCATGTTGGTCCTCTTACAGGCCTTGGTGGTTACACGGCCCAATCCATCCAAGGCAGAGCAGGCTGCATTTACAACAATTAATAAATTCTTTTCTGTTTTTTCACTTTCATTATTAATCTGATGAATAGTGAACTATTCCTGTACCTGTATGTGGTTCAAACCTTGCTCCAAGAATCCAGAACTGTGTCTCTGTTTACCTCTCTAAATGGAGATGAGTTCAATTTGTCCATATTCACCTGTTATAGGCTCAGTCATGCCCCCATAAAATTCATATGTTGAAGTCCTGATCCCCAGGACTTCAGAAGGTGACTGTGTTGGGAGACAGGTCTCTAACAAGATAACTAAGTTAAAGTGAAGTCACCGGGATGGGCCCTAATCCAATCTGATGGGTGTTCTTATAAGAAGAGGAGATTAGGACACAGACATGCACAAGGATGACTATGGGAGGACACAGGGAGAGGACGGCCACCTACAAGCCAAAGAAGGAGGCTTGGAAGGTACCAGCCCCACTGAGACTTTGATCTTGGACTTCCAGCCTCCAGAACTGTGAGAAAATAAATTTCTGTTGTTTGAGAGCCCAGTCTATGGAACTTCATTATGGCAGTTCTTGCAAATGGATGCATTATCTTACAGGAGCCAGCTAACAGGGGGAATGGCATGTCACGTGGTCCCTGGATATATGCCGTCTTTGGGAGCTACTCAGGTTGATTCATTTAATCATTCATCCAACAACTATCTATGATATATCTGTCACTAGTAACATACAGTGAACATTACAGCCAGAGACCTCCGTGGGGCTTAGTATTTTTAAACTTGGTATTTTTTAGTTACTAAGTCACATCAGGCAGCACATAATATGGACTTGTACTTAATCACATTTTGTGAAAAATCAATCTGAGGTCATTTATTATAGCCATTTTAAATTACTATTTAAAAATAGAACCATATATAGGTTTATAAATTTTCATTTTAAACCAGTAAAGAATAGGGCAATGGGTCTCTTTATCTGTCACTACATTGTAAGTAAGCAAAATACTTCTAATCCTAATGTTTCAGATTATTATCTCAAACACATCAATCTAGTTATTGTGAGGGGAACAACATGGCCCTTAACACACAAATGCACACACGCAGCTTGTACTATATACACACTTTACACAGCATCTACTGCCTAGCATGTACTAAACATGAACGCACACTTTGCAAACACATACATGTACATGCATATGTTTTGACTTTGTTTTCAGTGTGCAATAATGTCATGTCAAAATAAACTTTATGAGTATGTCTGAAATAAATAGCAGAATTTTAAACCGTTCATGAAATTAATTTCCTAGAACATATTCCAGCCCTTTCAGCCTGTGTAGCATGGAATTTTCTAGTTAGTCCTTTTCATGAGCCAGGTAACAAGGTTGAATTGGTGCAAGCTAGGAGGGAGATAGGAAGCCAAAACAAGGGGCCCGGCTTGGCTTGGTCAGGAGGTGGGAGACTGGTAGCACCTTGAAGCAGATCATGCAGTGGGGGACCTGGAGTTGAGGAACAGCTGTGGAGGCCGCAGGTCAATCTGAGGTTAAAAATGAAAGTATGCACCAAGAGGACCAGGCTGAGGCTGCAGCCGGGGACAAGGCTGGCCAGCAGCCGTGCTTGTGGACGGCGCTATTTGCCTTGGAGACTTCTGAGGGCTTTCTGAAATGTCATTCTCAAGGGCAGGCCTTTGTCTGGCTTGAAGCTGTTGCTCCCTCAAGGCAGTGGCTGATGCAATTTAGAGACTGATCAGCAAGGAGACTCTGCATATCTGGACTCAAGAAGAATTACTCTTAGGTCCTCCTTCATTATTAATAATTTAAGAAATTAAGGTGTGTGCATGTCTCCTCTTGCCACTCTTGCGTACACAATTAATTGCGGCAGAGCTCAGGGTCTTCTCCCATCATTTACACATCCTGGTACCTGAGGCTGTGTGCTAAACATCATGGGTGGACTACTTTATCTTTTTCTTCCACATGAACGTGTTCAAGGATAAAAAAAGAGGAATAGGACAATGGAAACCCACGTCTAGCTGCTGCATACCTTAGTAGTTGGTAACTTGTTGCCGTGGCATTTTTGCTGAAGCATCTAAGATGAATTAAGGATGTTATAGATGTCACGGCACCTGGTCCTATAGAGCTGCAGCATTTACCTTTCCAAAATCAGGAAGCCTTCCAAGGTAAACACAATGCCACTATCACACTGATACGGTTTGGCTTTGTGTCCCCACCCAAATCTCATCTTGAATTGTAGTTCCTATAATCCTCCCATGTCATGGGAGGGACCTGGTGGGAGGTAATTGAATCACGGTGGCGGATACCCTCATGCTGTTCTCATGATAGTGAATGAGTTCTCATGAGGTCTGATGGTTTTATAAGGGGCTTTTCCCCCTTCGCTCTGTACTTCTCCTTGCTGCTGCCATGTGAAGAAGGATGTGTTTGCTTCCCCTTCCATCATGATTGTAAGTTTCCTGAGGCCTCGCAGCCATGCTGAACTGTGAGTCAATTAGACATCTTTCCTTTACAAATTGCCCAGTCTTGCATATGTCTTTATTAGCAGCATGGGAATAGACTAATACATACATCAAACAAAATTCACAATTACCATTCCATACTTAGTCTATATTCACATTTTGCCCATTGCATCCTGGGGTTGATTGATCATTCATTTTTGTTTCGATTCTGTGTCTGGTATTGTGACTTTGGACAAATTCACTGGGCCTCATTTTTTTCCTGTTACTTGCTAAATGGTGATAATAATATTTGTGTTTCCTGTCTTAGAGGAATTTCGTGCGAATATGAAAAAACAGATATGGAATCCCTTTGACAGACGGCAAGTACTATTCTAACTTCAGGGATTATTTTTATTTGAAGATGAGATTTCTTTTTTTTATTATACTTTAAGTTTTAGGGTACATGTGCACAGCGTGCAGGTTACATATGTATACATGTGCCATGTTGGTGTGCTGCACCCAGTAACTCGTCATTTAACATTAGGTATATCTCCAAATGCTATCCCTCCCCCCTGCCCCCACCCCACGACTGGCCCCGGTGTGTTATGTTCCCCTTCCTGTGTCCGTGTGTTCTCATTGTTCAATTCCCACCTATGAGTGAGAACATGCGGTGTTTGGTTTTTTGTCTTTGTGATAGTTTGCTGGGAATGATGGTTTCCAGCTTCATCCATGTCCCTACAAAGGACATGAACTCATCATTTTTCTTAGTGATAAAGAAAGTGGAACTTCTCACATTAGCTGTCACTGCAATGGAGATGATATATGTTGAAGAGATGCCTGTATGTTGGGGGACTCACGTAGCCCACACATTGCTTCACGGAAAATAATCCCCCATGCTGGAGGGGCACAAAAATGGAAGCCAAGGAAAAAAACCACAGCTTCATGGATGATGGCTTACAGCATGGTCTGATTCCTGTTACCCTGAACAAACCATCTGGGTCTGACTGGTGGCGACAGAGCACCTCAACACTTTTGTTCAGGTTCATCCTACTAGAGTTTCTCCAGTTTTACTTCCATCAAGAGAAAGCCTTCAATCACACTAGCCCACAATGGTCTCCCCAACTTGAACACAAGTTCTTCACTTTAACTCAGAAATGTGACATTTACCATAAAAGTTTGCCTTATGAAATCTGGCACACCTCAAATTCTGCATTTTTAAAATATTCGGGGTGTCGTATCTCTGCAAATAAACTATCAGCCCCCAAAAGGCAAGAGTTAGTTCTATATGCACTTTTTATGTCCCAGAAAGTCTCCATGCTGATCTGAGTATGTGCTAGTTACAGCTCATAAGTATTGGTCAGTAAGTGAGAAAACGCTTCTTTTCGTTTTTGAATAGTGAGCAAAGAATGGGACAGGAACTCCAATCTCATAAGTAATTTTGATTAGTGTCATCCTTAAAAGAAAAACCTAAGGCTTTTTAATGACAAAATGTGGCATAAGGCACCTGGCTTCTGTCATCGCCATTATTCTGGGAAATATTTTGCAATCTTTACTTCCTTGAAAAATTTGACCTCAGTTTAAAAATCAGAGGCATTAAGGACAGGAGACGAAAGTCTCTGTGGAACCCTCCCACTGGCAGAGTTTCAGAGGAAGAGCAGCCTGGCCAGGTAGAAATGCAAGATTCAGGACAAGACCAAGGTCTTTTGATGATTAGCTCAGCCCAACAGCACACTTTAATGGAAAACCAACACAGCCTGTAAGCTGTGGCCAATCTTTTCCTTGTTTTGCAACACCTCTTCCTGACATTTTATCCTGTGTCACTCTCACCATCTGTCATCATTAACATTTACTGAGCACTGAGCGGGAGAGACAGCCGCACATTTGCGTGTGGGGACTGAGTGCTTGGGTTGGGTTTGAGTATTGTCCACAGCTTTCTAACTGCCCAGCAATCTTGAGGCTCCATTTCCTCAAATGGGAAATGGGGACAACAATAGGGCCCCTCTCGTAGCTTGCTGAGATCATTAAATGAGATAATGTGGGTGAAATGTTTAGTATAGTGCCTGGCACATAGTAGGTGCCCAGCGAACATGAGCTCTTTTCATTATTTGAAAATGAAAAGAAGGGTTTTCTCACTTACTGAGTACATGTGTGGCACTGGATTGCAGCCCGAAAGGGGCTATGCCAAGCATGGCTGAGCTAATTATAAAGTAGAGGGGAGCCAAATGGACTCAGGAAGGTGGACTATTCATGGAGGAGGAGGGGGAAGGTGGAGACCTGAGTTTCAATCCTGGGACCGCCAATTATCCCTGGTCCCTATTTCCTCACCCTCTATGTAAAGGAGCAGATCTGATGCGTGGTTCTCAAATGTCTTCTTTGCAACATTAGCCTGTAAGATGTTCCATGGAAAAAGAGTCTCGTGATCAGATAGACTTGGGAAACGCTGAACATGTTATCCTCCTCTTGGAGAATCACAATGTCTTTAAATGTCCTGAAATAGAGAAAACTGTATAATTTGGTTAAGCTCAGAAGTTTTCAAAATTATTTGCGTGTTGATCCCCGACCTCTCTTGAGTGAGTGAGTGAGCGAGTTGAGTGAGTGACTACGGTATCCTTTGACATTTGTGGAGTCTAACGTCTTAAGACACTTACTTTCAAAATTGTTGGACAGGATGATCTGTAAAGTCCCTTTAAGAAGTCTATTTTGGGCATAATCCAAGGTTAATGATAATGATTCTTGCTTATCTCCCTCATAGTTCTTTTTCTTTTCTTTTCTTTCTTTCTTTTTTTGAGACGGAGTCTCACTCTGTCGCCCAGGCTAGAGTGCAGTGGTGCAATCTCGGCTCACTGCAACCTCCATCTCCCAGGTTCAAGCGATTCACCTGCTTCAGCCTCCTGAGTAGCTGGGATTACAGGTGCCCGCCATCAACCTGGCTAATTTTTGTATTTTTAGTAGAGAAGGAGTTTCTCCATGTTGGTCAGGCTGGTCTGGAACTCTCAACCTCAGGTGATCCACCCACCTCAGCCTCCCAAAGTGCTGGGATTGTGTTCTGTTTTAGATGTCAGTGTGTACTTGGGCCCCTGAAAGTGCCTGGCCCAGGGTAGGCACTTAACTTAAAACCAAAATTGGAATTAAAGTTTGTTGTGAAGATCTAAGATCTAAACTTCTTGTATGGCCTCCAAAATTATGCTACTATATCTTCAAACATCATGTGGATGGCTGGATTGGGGAATCTTTTTTTTTTTTTTTTTGAGACAGAGTTTTGCTCTTGTTGCCCAGGCTAGAGTGCAATGGTGTGATCTCAGCTCACTGCAACCTCTGCCTCCTGGGTTCAAGTGATTCTCCTGCCTCAGCCTCCCGAGTAGCTGGGATTACAGGCATGTCCCACCACACCCAGCTAATTTTGTATTTTTAGTAGAGATGGGGTTTTACCATGTTGGTCAGGCTGGTCTTGAACTCCTGACCTCAGGTGATCCACCTGCCTTGGCCTCCCAAAGTGCTGGGATTACAGGCGTGAGCCACCATGCCCAGCCTCATAATTCTTTTTCTGATTTTCTAATACACTGAGTATCCTTCCCAGTACTTATGTCTTCCCCATAACTTCAGGGTAAGCTGCATTTCCGCTTTATTTTTATTTTTTTACCTTTCTTATGGTGCTGACAAGAAAGTTTCTAGAAAGTTAAGTTATACCATCCTTCAATCTCTTGTTTAGATTTTGCAAAAGTATGTGTAATATTAAGGCTTCTAAAAAATAGAATTATAAAGCTATTCTGAAACATAAATGGAATTATTAATATTCTATGAAGGAGATTAAATTGGGACACAAAATTAGCATCAGCAAACAGCCTGTGAATTGAAAATCCACTTGTGTGGCCTGCCACATGGCAATTGAGAGCAACAGCGGGTAATTAGAATAATACTTATTTTGTTCTTAGGAGTCAGAATTTCGAGGGGAAAAGAGCAATGGATCTAGTTATTAATAAAGGAAGTTATTAATAACTAGAGCCTTTATTAATAAAGAAATTAATAAAGGAAATTATTAAAACGTCTTTTAGCTGGAAACACAGTTTTTAATGTAAAGATTTAACTAGTAAACTAGTGTAATCATCTTTAAAAACTCATGGACCACCACAACCTATTGGAGATTTAAATTACTCTAATTTTTACAAAAAGCCAAGAGGGGAAGCTGCCAGGTCCTAAGGAGCTGATGGCGGAGTCCAGTCCCAGCACGCGAGCCCGACATCAGCCTTGTTGAACCAAACACAGGGAGTGTTCCAGCCCCTACATCTGCTGGAGCCGAGGGGTGACCAACCAGGAGCCTGACTTTTTTTTCTTCCTCAGTTGTAAAACTTGTCAGAAGTATGAACTCTGCTGTTATTTTTGTGATAGGAAACACTAGCCAGTGAGCAAAGTCCTGTCTTTCTTGTGTGACCGAGAATCCTGCAGTTTGCCTGGGTCATGATTCTGGAAGCAAATTTCATTTCGTCTGTGAGTTCGCCCAAACTGAGTATGCTTGGGGTGGGCTGGCCAATGGGGATAGAGTCCTCCCTTGGGCACTAAGGAAATAAATGAGACAAACCTCGAAGCCTCAGTTTGCCTGAATAGAAGGTGGAGAGAATAAAAACTTCAGGGCTCCATGAGATGGGCACAGGCAGCTTGCAGCTCGAGATGTGGTAAACACACTTGAAATGCTAATTATCATGATGATGATGATGAACTCAGAAAGAAAAACAAAAATGCAATAGGTAACACACTTTGCTGAGCAGAGGCTTACCTCCTTCTAATAAAAATGGAGGCCCTCCAAATTATGTTTAATTGAAATACTTGCTTATTTGAATTCTACATTCTCTGCAAGGAGAACTCAGTGGTATCCCAGCCCTAATAAAGATGAATAAAAAAGAAAATTATATGTTAGCCAAGAAATATGAACCAAGGAGCATCTGGTTAAGAGTATGTTTTTTTGGAGACAGGGTCTTGCTCTGTCACCCAGGCTGGCGTGCAGTGGTGTGATCATGGCTCACTGCAGCCTCAACCTTCTGGGCTCAAGTGATCCTCCAACCTCAGCCTCCCAAGTAGCTGGGACCACAGATGCCTGCTACTATGCCCAGCTAATTTTCATATACATATATATATTTTTTTATTATCATTTTTTTGTAGAGGCAGGGTTTTGCCATGTTGCCCAGGCTGATCTCAAACTCCTGGGCTCAAGCGATCCTCCTGTCTCAGCCTCCCAAATTGTTGGGGTTACAGGCGTGCGCCACCGCGCCCTGCCAGAACACAGAATATTTCCATGTAAGTTCTTCCTGTAGAGGTGAGTTGTGGAGAATCGAGTAGAGAGAACCCCCGGTCGCCTGTTTGAGCTTGGGAGTGTGACCTAGTAGACACCTTCCACCAAGGGAGGTTGCCCTGTGTTCCCGATGGAGTGTGGTCAGCACAGTACAAGTTGTCGCTGTCATTGCTGACGGCGTCGTGAAGTGCATGTGGCCTGTTCTCTGTTCTTTAACACTCTTGGAGATTTTTCCTTCTGGGTTGGCTGACCGGTGACCACTGACTCCCTCACTTCCCGCCTTTTATTTCAGAAACGAGGTCACTGGCTCGGTCTTCTTCAAGGGATTCTGCCACTCACACTGCAAGGACACAGACAGTGGGATCAGGCAGGAAATACATTTGTGGGAAGCCACCCTGATTAAAGAAATCTCACAACTTCCGGCGGGAGGCTCCTAGGTTGAGTTCCGCCTTCTGGCTCGAGCCTGTGTTTCCTGCGGTCTCTCCCGCTCCAGCTTTCAGGAGGAGGCTGGAGCTTCCTGTCTTCTCTTCCATCGTTTTCACATCTTTCTCATTTTTCTCTGCTCTCCATCCAATTTGCTCGAGTTAATTAAGCCTCAAGTCTATGCTGAGTACAGTGCCTGGTGCTATCCGAGGATATTATGATTCTTATGACTATTTATGATTTAGCCTGAGCAGGACAAATATAAATGAACTAATTAATAGGAAGTACACGGCACTATAGAATCAAGTCCTAGAAACCGCACGGCGTTTATTGCCTCTAAAACTGGATAGGGAAAAAGTGGTGAGCATTTTCTGGTCATAGAAAAAATAAAAACGCTTACATTCAGCTTTATTCATTTTGGCACTGGAATTTGTATTTGCGGGGGTCCGGGTTACAGTTATAAATTGGACATTCTGCCTCCTGGCGGAGAGGAAGCAAATCCTGGAGACATCTGTCAAGGTCTTGCAGGACCTGCGCCCCTGGATCAGCGGGCCCGCCTCATTTGCAAAGTTCCATGCCTACCTGGTCCTCAGATGCAAGTCGTGATGCCAAGAAATGCTGATGGCGGGGCAGGGCCCGCCTGCCCACAGCCTGCTTCTGTAGCACAAGGCATTATTTCTGCTCTTAGGCCACCCATGGGTCCCCCTCCCACCAAGGAGGGCCCAAAAATGCAGGTATCATAGCTTGTGGCACACGCACCATGCAACACAAGGCGTCATTAAAAGCTCGACATCCGGTGATGCTGCCTGCTGTGCTTACGACTCGCTCTGTGTCTGTTTAAAGATGGCGTCGTCACTGAAAAGGCCCTCACCAGTCGCCCATCACAGGAATCCCCTTTCCCCTCCTAGAATAAGCCTTTCATTTGCCGCATTATTTCTGTGATTGTTTCTTTGCACAGTCATCTTTCAGGAGACCACTGCTCAGGGTGATGTCTCATGGGTCTGGCACAGAAGAGACACTAAGAAATGTGGGTGAAAAGGATGCATCCAGTACTTCACCAACCCAGAGAGGTCACCTGAAGGTCAAATGAGATAATATGTTTGAAGGGATTTGAAATTTTAAAGATACATGTAAATAACTAACATTTATCGAGCACTTACCATATGCCATATATTGTTCCAAGCACGCTACAATATTAATCGTTTAAATTTTATTAATACAATTACCACCTGTTTCATGAGGAAGCGCTTTGAAAATAAAAAGCAAACTGATGCAAGGTGTCATTTTCATGTCTTAGAAATTCTAACTTTCTGCAAATGTAATTGTAGAAAAGCAGTCATTGTTACTCAAACTCTACCAGGCTTTCATACATTCTTGGGAGATTTGATGCAATGTACTTCAATCAATATTTTGCATATTTACTAATTTCCCACAATATAGTTTTTGACCTTTATAGCACTTACTACCCCTGGAAGGATTTTTATTTGAAAGTCTTTTCTAAAGTAATGAATTTGTTTGTGGACTCTCCTCATCTTTATTTCTAGAGATAAAAAAATACTTTAAAAAATCTTTATGGTTGTTGGTTCCTTTGAAAGTTAGTGCTGCCAGAAGGATAAGGTATGTTTGATATTACGTCAAGAAGGCATGAACTTAACAACTCTAGGTGCGTGGTAAATAGACATCCCATGAGGGACCCAATAGGCTTTATTTGAGTTTCTGTCCCTATTTCTTGATAAGCTGTCTTGAATGGATACAATAATTAACAACACAGAGAATGCAGTTCTACTTCCTAACATAATGATTTACTGCTGTCAAGATACTTTACAAGGTCACAGAATTACTTTTATATATAGCCCTAGGATCAGGCAGATAATAAACACTCTTGATGTATTTCTACTATTAGATTGACATTTTTTCTCTAACTAGGGTGGAAAAAATGAGTTTGTCTAAAGATAGGATTGCATTAACCTTCATATCTTTGCATTTTCCTCCTGTTTGATAACCTACTTGATATTTAGTAGCTTTGTGTCTGACATCTGGTTTTTCATCAGTCACATGATTTGGCCAATAATCAAAGAAAACTCTGCTATGATTTTTTTTTTAAGGTGAACAAATGAAGACTTTGGTTTTGAACATAAGGTCAAAAAATGTCAAGTACAGATCATTAAATTAAAAGTAATGAAATCAATAGCATTAGGAGGCTAAAAATACTTCTACTCAATATGGAAAGCAAAGAGGCCCACGAAGGCATCAGATTAAAAAAAAGTTAGTATAATGGAACACATTTGAAATAATTCAAAGCACAAATGAGATGGGGAAGGAGAAAAAAGGGGTAAAGCTTGCATTTATGATGGAAATCTAATAAGATAAATTTGTAGAAACATCCTTTTCTTTGTGACAACACTAGGAAATTTATCAGTGGACATTATTAATGTAAATAGCAAATGCATTGACACTTTTCCCCATATTGTTGGCATTAGGATACTTAAGTGCTCTCTTCCCCCAAATTGTGTGTGATTTATGTCGGAGCTCATCTTTGCAGGCCACACTGGAGGCACCCTCATCCTCCTGTCTCATCCCTTTATATTTTCTATAGATCCAGAGAGAACTGTCACACACACACATTTTGTTTTGGAAAAGTCAGCACCTCCTGCCACTCCCCTTCCTCTTCTTCAGCACCGGGGGCTTGAAGGTTAGGAGGGGCCTATGGGCCTAGACTCAAGTGTAACCATACTCTAAGTCTTCCTTGCCTTATATGTAAATTGGGAATGTTATTCCATGATTATCCCTTGAAGTGGTGTATGGAATGGGCTTACATAGTTCACTGACATGAACTAAGTGATCAATAGTGCTTAATTGTGATGTGTTTGTTGTTTTGTTCTTTTCTCATCATACTCTTTGCTGTGTAAGTCCTTCCTACAATGTTCTCCTAGTCCCTACCACATTGTCCTTTTAGGACCTTGCTATCACGTCCTCCCAGGTCTTTGCGATGATGTCTTCCTAGGTCCTTGCTATGGTGTCTTCCTGGGCTTACTGTGATGTCCTTGTAGGCCCTTACTATGTTTTCTTCCGAGGTCTCAAGTGCGATGTCCCCCAGGGCCTCATTGTGATATTTTTCTGGTCCTTGCTATGCTGTCCTCCTGGTTCTTCCTGTGACATCCTCCTTGGTTTTGTTCTCTGAAGCATTTCTGAGTTTCTTCCTCACTAAGCATCATCTCTCCGGAGCACTCCATGTCCTTCTTACTGGTTCTTTAATTTCTCTGACCACTTAAGTGCAGCATTTCCCAAACTATGCTTCACAGAGGGGAGTGAGCTGTGAGAGGCTAACAGGTGTTTTGGGAAAGTAATTATGCAAGTGCGATGATTAAAAAATATTTGTAAGAAAAATATTAGACACATTTATGTTCTTCCGCTTATTACTCAGCAATCTGTTTTTCAGTAACGGGCCAAAAGCAAACAGGAAAACAAACAGAGAAACAGAAACAAAAGGAACCTTACACATAAAAAGCCAGGAACCTGATGAGCAATTAGCTTTGCATTTACCAACCATCTGTCTTCTCAAAGAACATTTATGTTGGGGAGATTTGACACCTCCCTTGATCTCCACTGGCCACTGTCATCCCTGCACAAGGACAGTGAATGCCTGCCATGTAGGCAAAACAGCAGGTCTACTGTGCACATCCGAAAAACAGCGGGCCTACCGTGCCATCCGAATCCTAGCTCATTGCCTTAGTCTCCTCTTGCAAATGGATGGCTGCCGCTCAGCCCTTCTATGTAGAAACTCTGTAGCCCAGATATGATCTGTTCTGGTTTTCTCTTGATGTGTCATAACCCCAACACCAGTAGCATCAAACGACAACCCTATCATGCTCATGGTGCTGTGAGCCAGGCATCCAGGCGTTCAGGCGTCCAGGCATCCAGGTGTCCAGGTGGGTGCAGCAGGGCTGGTTGGTGTCTGCCCTGTGGTTGCTGGGGTGGCTCAGGCAGCCGGATGGGTCAGGGGTGGCTTCACTGGGGTCACTCGTGGAGCCTTGCTCATGCCTGTTGGCTCTTGGTTCCTCTTGAGTTGCAGCTTTGGGTGCTGGAACGTCTTAGAAGCTTTGTCAGTTGCCTCTCTGGCCTCTAGGGTGGGGTGACAGGAAGAGTTGGGGCTGGCCAGGGACTTCGCTCCCTCCAGACGCCCTGTCCACTTGGCTGGCAGGGGCTTCTCTTCACGTGGTGGTCTCTGGGTGGCCAAGGGCCTCACATGGTGTCTGGCCTCCCTTAGAGCAAGGATTTTGTGAGAAGGAGGTGGACGCTGCCGTTATCCTAATGCCTGGGCCCAGGCCTGGGCCGTCACTTCTGTCTCCTCTTGTCGGCCCAGCAGTCATAGGCCCTGCCCATACTCCAGAGGCGAGGACGGAGCACGCGCGTGTGGATGAGGTGTGGGTCAGAGAGGTTGTGGCCATTTTAAATATGCACAGAGGCTTTTATCTTTCTCATCATCTTAGTGTATATTTTTGATATTGTTCAGTGTCATTGTGTATTCAAAGTTAATTAAATTTTGTTAGTTTACTCAACTACAACAAGTATTTCACCTGAAGTCCATTTTTGCTAGTCATTTTCATCCAAGAGCTCGTTATGGCTCTGAAGTCCCTCTGGGGTGTACACCAGGCCATTACATTCATAAAATATTCTGTTATTGATGTCTGAGGTGGATGGTGCAGAGAGCCACCATTTGCCTGTGTGTTCCTCTGCTGACAGACATGTGGCCATTGTGAATAGCACTGCCATGAACGTGCTGACTGCGGCCATCACGAGGACATGGCCTCCTGCCTGCACCACAGGCAGAATCCTTCAGAGGTGTGCTTGTTGGCGAGCCTCACACAGCCTCACTCATACGGTCTCCCACGTAGCCTCCCCCATGGGCCTCCAATACACAGCTTCCCTTACACGCCTCCCTCACATAGCCTCCTTCACACAACCTCCCTCTTGGGCCTTCCTCACAGAGTCTCCCACATGCCTCCCTCGTGGGCCTCTGGTACACAGCCTCTCTCACATAGCCTCCTTCACACAGCCTCCCTCACACAGCCTTCCTCACGGGCTTCCCTCACATAGCCTCCCTCACAGCCTCCCACACAGCCTCCCTCACCCAGCCTCCCTCACACAACCTTCATGACAGCCTCCTTCACACAGCCTCCCTCACCCAGCCTCCCTCACACAACCTTCATGACAGCCTCCTTCACACAGCCTCCTTCACACA
>NW_026652276.1:236921609-236949075 GCF_009828535.3 Hylobates moloch | reverse complement strand
TCACACAGCCTCCATGACAGCCTCCCTCACACAGTCTCCCTCATGGCCCTCCCGTACACAGCCTCCTACACAGCCTCCCTCAGCAGGGATGGTGAGGAGGGGTTGAACCTCTAGCCTGGAAACAAGGGAGGCAGCTAGAGGAGGAGCAGGAGGCGGGAGGCTGGACAGGAGGAAAACGATGACTGCTCCCTGCATGTATATGTGCTCAGAAGTTCCTGGAAACACGCCGTCCTTGAAAGAGATCAGGCTGTCAGACCGCGACACCTCCCCTTTTCAAAAGGTGACAGTCTTGATTTATGGAACGGACACAAATCACTCCCCTTCACTTCAGCGACCACCTTCCTTTCGTGTTCGACTCAGGCTTTGTTAGGATGGAGGAGGCCAGGAAGGGTTTTGGTTGCAGAGCCCTGCGGGCGGGCTGCAGAGGTGTAAGGAAAGCGAATGAGTAGAAATGGTTTTAAAAAAGGATTGTGGACTTTAGACGCTCAGTATCGTGAGTGAGATAGTCAACCTAAGGTCGTGTCCAAAAGAAATGTCAACAAAATGGAATGCAAAAAGAAAAAAAAAAAAAAAGCCAAACAAGCAAACGAAAATAAGGGTTGAGAGTCTGGTCGCTCTGACCTTGAGTGAGTTCATGTCATGTGCTGCAAACCAATGTGAAGGCGAACGGCTCCTGTGAAAACAGCGTTCTTGGTGGGGTTCGGCTTCTCTGGCCTCTCCAGGTCTGGGCAGCAGACTCTTCATAGAAAAAGCCCCATGGGCCGCTCCAGTGTGGGCGCTGCCTGCAGCTGTGCCTGGCATTGCCTGCGTGGAACCTCCTGCTGGTGCCAAAGGTCCCGATGAGGCTGGGTGAGCCTACACGGTGCAGTGAGAATGGCAAGCACTGACGTGAGCATCAACAGTAGTAATGGCAGCGTTAGCACGTGGCCTTTATGGAGTGCCGACTTTGTGCCGGGCACTGATCTAAGATGGTTGCATGTCTTACAGCCGCCCAGTGGGGTTAGGCACGGCGATTGTCCCCATTTCTGAGAGGGAAACTGAGTCAAAACCCAGTGCCTTCCTGAGATTATACAGATGGGAAGTATAGGAGCCAGGATTTGAGCCAGACGATGGCCTCCAGAGCTTGTGTCCCCAGCTGCGAGACGGCCCGCACAGCAGCCTGTGGGAATACCGCCTGTGGGATGGAGTGTGAATTCCCAGCTCTCTTCCCTAGGGGTCTGGGGGAAGTGTCTCTCGGATGCAGGAGAACACTCTTGCTTCCATCCCGTCTGACTTTGCGCAGTATGGAGTTGCTGTTGCCTTCCCTTACCTGACGTAGCTCTGGACCCCACTGGTTTGTTCTGGGAAGGGCTCCTCTCCCTCGGGGACTCAGGAAACTGCAAACTGCCACTGACTTCCCAGGCCTGTGATTCACACTGTTCTTGGTGGCTTTTGCGGGGGAAGAATAAGCTTTAATAATTATAAGACCCCTTAGAGAGCATTGGTAGCCTGAAGGAATCAAACTATCAAACTCACTTTTCAACTTTCCAAACCTTACTGTCCCACCCAAGCATTTGGGCAAGTTAATTTTTTCCTTTAAATTACTTAGTAAAAATGATGCCCTGTGAATGATTTCTTGGGAAAGCCAATGTAATAGAAACAAAAAGTGTTAATTTTGGGGAAACATCTGGGGTTCAAACTGAAATGAAATTGATATAAGAGAGGCACAGTGGAGAGATTTGGCGTGGCTAGGAAAATAGCTTCTGTATTCTCTTTTTCATCTGTGTCCTGTTTGTTTGAGCCGAGCATAACAACCGTTTCACTCGATGCAATATGTCTATTTCATCTTGAAGACTGGCACTGGGAGTTAGCAGGGCCACACATGAAAGCCCTGCCCTGCACTTCGAGGCCCTTCTCATCTTGTTAGAAGTCGAAAGTCCTCAGCTCTGAGCTATTAGAGTATGTGGTACTAGGAGAGACATGAAATACTCTGCACTTTGGGAGGATGGAAAAGCACCCTGAAGGAAGGAGGTAACGCACTCGGCATACCCGAAAGCTTGTTCACAAATACTTATTAAGTGTCTTCTGTCTGCAAACTCGTGTGATAGTGTTATGTGGAATATGACAATAATTACTTTAGCAACCCCTCCGCAAGGGAAATCCAACACATCAACACAAATAACCACGGCACATGGTGCGCAGTGAGGAGCAACACAGTAAGTGCAGGTTGTCTTTGACGTCTGAAGGAGGGAAATGCTGCTCCAAGCTCTGGAAGGTCCGAGAGCAGAGGTGGATGGGAGGGTGAGGAGCATCGGAAGGCGGGACACGGAACACAGTACAAAGAATGGGAATAGTCTTGACAAAGTCCTGGGGTTTGAATGGATAGAGACGGTGGAATGAGATTTGAAGTCACTGGATCAGAAAGGCAAATCATTTGGGGTTGAAAAGCGTAAGATGTCTGTGGTTACCAAATGAATGGATCTGTGGAAGACAAAAATGGGTAAGCAGGTGAGTGAGACAGGACCACACAGGGCCAGGTTGCAGAGGCCCCAGGTTCCCAGCACAAGTGTCCTTTACTAAGTAAGCAATGTGGAGGTTTTCCCACACACATGTGAACACACACACACACACACACACACAAACCCCCATAGCTTTATTGATGTATAATTTGCCTAAAATGCACCTCACTCCATTAGAGTGTACTATTCATTGGGTTCTGATGAATGTGATGTCCTGTAACTACCACCACAATAACATTTCAGAATACTTCCATCACCCCCCAAATTCCCTCCTGTCCCTTTGCAGGTAATTCCAGCTCCTACCCCAGCCTCTGGCAATCACTAACCTGCTTTCTCCCTCGATAGCTTCACCTTTCCTGGAATTTCATGTAAAGAGAATCATATGGTATGGGGTCTCCCATGACTGGCTTCCCTCTGCAGCATGACATGGTAGAGTCACCCATGCTGCTGCATATGTTAAGAGTTGAGTTGTTTTTTATTGCTGAGTAATATTTCATTGCATGGTTATACTACATTTTGTTTACTCACCAGTTGATGGACATTTGGGTTCTTTCCAGTTTTTGGCTGTTATGAATGATGCTATTATGAACATTCACATAGAAGTTTTAATGTGGACGTATTTCTTCATTTTTCTTGGGTAGATGCCTAGAAGTGGGATTGATGGGTTTGTTGGTAAGTGTATGTTTAACTTAAGAAATTGCCAAAACTGTTTCCATCTTTATATCCAGCAATAATGTATGTATATTATTTCATCAACTTAGCTGAAGGTTTATAAATTTTATTGATCTTTCTAAGAACCGTTTGTTGGCTTCATTGATTTTTAACTGTTGCTTGCCTTTTGTCTATTTCATTGATTTCTACACTATCTTGATGATCTGTTTTCTTCTTACTTTGGGTTTAATTTGACCTTTTCCTAGCTTCTTAAAATGGCGTTTCATATCGTTGACTATAGACTTTAAGCTGTTAGCAGTAAGCATACTACTTTAGCTATGTCTCACAAATTTTGGTATGTTGTGTTTTCATTTTCATTTTGTTCAAGATATGTTTTCCTTATGATGTCTCCTTTGACCTGTTGATTATGTATAAGCATTGTGTGTGCAGTTTCCACATATTTGGGGATTTACCAGAATATTTTTTCTGTTTTAATTTAAAATTCTATTCTGCTGTGGTCAGAGAACATACTGTTCATTATTTCAGTCTCTTTAAATGTACAGAGAATTGCTTTATCCCAGGATGTGGTCTATCCCAGTGAATGTTCCCTGTGTGTTTGAAAAGAATGTGTATTTTACTGTTGTTGAGTGGAATGCTTTCCAGATGTCAGTTGTTTGACAGTGTTGCTCAAGTCTTCCATGTTCTTGTTGGTGTTCTATCTACTTGATCTATGAATTATGGAGGGAGGAGTAGTGAAACATCTAGCTATAACTAGTTGTCTATTTCTTCTTTCGATTCTGTCAGTTTTGCTTCCTGTATTTGGAGTTCTATTGTTAGGTGCATATATGCCTAAATTATTATATATTTCTTTTACATTGGACATTTTATCATTATGAAATGTACCTCTTTGTCTTGAGTAATATTCTTTAGCTTAAAACTATTTGTGTGATATTAACATAGCCAATCTACTGCTCTCATATGTATAGTTTGCATGTCTTTTCACTTTTACTGTCTTTGTAGCTTTGATTTAAAATATATCTTACGTAGAAAGCATATAGTTAGATCTAGTCTCACAATCTCTGCCTTTTGATTGGAGTGGCAAGTAAATTTATATTTAATGTAATTATTGATATGCTTACATTTATGTCTGTCATTTTGCTCTCTTGTTCTTCCTTCTTTTGTGTTAAATATTTAAGTAGAACGTTTTTATATCTCTATTGATTTCTTAGCTATATTTCTTTGTGTGCTTTAAAAATTATCTGTAGTTGTTCTAGGGATTATATAAGTATTTTAAACTTATTACGATCTACTTCAAGTTGATACTGACTTTCTTCTGGTAAAATATAGGCACTTTGCACTCACATAGCTTCATTTTCTCCTCCCTTTCTTTGTGCTGTTGTTGATAGACACACACACATGTACATATACATATGTATGTATAACGTATATGTGCATGATGTATATATGTATAAAATCTATACGTATACAATTAGAATTAAAATATATATAATATTACACATATGTATATACATACACACATATGCACACACACATTCCTATATGTTAAAATCCAACAACACAGTATATATTTTTTTGCTTTAAACACTCTCTAAAAGAAATTAAGAGATAAAAAGAAAAGTATATATTCTTGTATATTTATACAGATTATAACTCGTATTTACCATTTCTGGTGTGTTTTATTCTTTCCTGTGGATCTGAGTTACTATCTAGTGTCATTTTCTTTCAGCCCACAGGAATTCTTTTATCATTGTTTGTAGTGAAGTTCTAATAGCAACAAACTCTTTTTTTTTTTTTTTTTTTGATATGGAGTCTTGCTCTGTCACCCAGGCTGGTGTACAATGACGTGATCTCAGCTCACTGCAACCTCCACCTCCCAGGTTCAAGCAATTCTCCTGCCTCAGCCTCTTGAGTAGCAGGGATTATAGGTGCATGCCACCATGCCTGGCTAATTTTTGTATTTTTTAGCAGAGATGGGATTTTGCCATGTTGGCCAGGGTGGTCTTGAACTCCTGACCTCAAGTGATCTCTTGCCTCAGCCTCCCAAAGTGTTGGGATTGCAGGCATGGGCCACCACGCCTGGACTCTATCTGTTTTTTCATATCTAGGAAAGTTTTAATTTCATTACCATGTTTGAATGATAGTTTAACTGAATATACAATTCTTGGTGACAGTTTTATTCTTTTTGCACTTGAATATGTTATGTCTATTGGCCACATCATTTCTGGTAAGAAATTAACTTTAAATTGTTCTTTGTTTTTCTATATGTGATATGTTATTTTTCTCTTGCTGCTTTTGTGATTTTCTCTTTATCTTTGGCTTTTAGCAGTTTGACTATAATGTGTCCAATTGTGGCTTTCTTATTGTTCATCTTACTTGGGGTTGGTGAGTTTCTTGGATCTGTAAGTTAGTGTTTTTCACCAAATTGGGAAGTTTTTGTACACTATTTCTTCAAATAATTTTTTTCCTTCTTTTCTCCTCTACTTCTGGGGCTCTAATTACATGTATGTTAGTATGTCTAACATTGATCTGCAGGCTCTGAGGTTGTATTCATTTTTCTTTGTCTTTCTTCTCTCTGTTCTTTGGATTGAATATTTTCTACTGATCTTTCTTTAAGTTCATTGATTTTTTTTTCTTCTGCTACCTCATAGCTGCTGCTGAGCCCATCTAGTGAAATTTTTATTTCAGTTATTTTACTTTCCAGCTCTAGAATTTCTGTTTGGTTCTATTATATAGTTTCCAATATTTTGTTCTCTACCTATTCAGTCATGTTATCACATTTTACTTTAATCCTTTGGATGTATTTTCTTTGGAATTGTTGAGCATATTTATAATAGCTTTTTACAAAAATCTTTGTCTCCTAAGTTCAATTTCTGGCCCTTCTTGGACTCACTTTATATTGATTGGTTTTTGTTTTTCTTCCCTGAGTATGGGTTATACTTTTATTTTCTTTTTGCATGTCTTATAATTTGTGTTTGAAAACTGGACATTTTAAGTACCACACTGAAATGACTACGAATTCTGGTTTGTTCCCCTGAGGGTGTAGACAATTAGCTTGCCTGGACTCAAAATGCAAAGTGTCTCCACTGTGTGTACAGCCACTGATATCCTTATTTTGTTTTTCTTTTCACTTTCTTTTTGGCCTGGCTTCCTAGTGGTCTCCCAGTGCCTACATAGGCTAGCAGTCAGCCAATGATTTGAGTAGAGGTCATCCTGTTCCATTCAAGCCAGGAAAGCTTCTGCTCTGCCATGTGGCTGTGTGTGGACTGCAGGATGTATTCAAAGGCACAGCAACTTCACAAGTGTCTCATGCGTGTAATTTTGATGGACTTTTCCAGCATCTTCCACATGCAGTTTGGCAGCAGTGACATGTGATGAGCACATCTCGGCTCTTTCATGGCTTGTTTCTCTCCACAACCTCCTTCTTATATCTCTAGCTGCTTTGCCACCCACCCTGAACATTGGTGAGGACACATGAATTTGCTGTCGGGTGTGTGTGTGAGCTCATGAGTGAGTGTGGGTAGAGAGCAGTGTTTGACTGGAAATTGTGGGACCTGGATTTTAAGTAATTTCTCATCTTATCTGACTGACTGAATCAGGCAGTCAGAAGCTTATGCAAAAATTAATTCAAGATGGATTAAAGACTTAAATGTTAGACCTAAAACCGTAAAAACCCTAGAAGAAAACCTAGGCAATACCATTCAGGACATAGGCATGGGCAAGGACTTCATGTGTGAAACACCAAAAGCAATTGCAACAAAAGCCAAAATTGACAAATGGGATCTAATTAAACTAAAGAGCTTCTGCACAGCAAAAGAAACTACCATTAGAGTGAGCAGGCAACCTACAGAATGGGATAAAATATTTGCAATCTACTCATGTGACAAAGGGCTAATATCCAGAATCCACAAAGAACTCAAACAAATTTACAAGAAAAAAACAACCCCATCAACAAGTGGGTGAAGGATATGAACAGACACTTCTCAAAAGAAGACATTTATGCAGCCAGCAGACACATGAAAAAATGCTCATCATCACTGGCCATCAGAGAAATGGAAATCAAAACCACAATGAGATACCATCTCATGCCAGTTAGAATGGTGATCATTAAAAAGTCAGGAAACAACAGGTGCTGGAGAGGATGTGGAGAAATAGGAACACTTTTACACTGTTGGTGGGACTATAAACTAGTTCAACCATTGTGGAAGACAGTGTGGTGATTCCTCAGGGATCTAGAACTATAAATACCATTTGACCCAGCCATCCCATTACTGAGTATATACCCAAAGTATTATAAATCATGCTGCTATAAAGACACATGCACACGTATGTTTATTGCGGCACTATTCACAATAGCAAAGACTTGGAAGCAACCCACATGTCCAAGAACGATAGACTGGATTAAGAAAATGTGGCACATATACACCATGGAATACTATGCAGCCATAAAAAATGATGAGTTCATGTCCTTTGTAGGGACATGGATGAAGCTGGAAACCATCATTCTCAGCAAACTATTGCAAGGATGAAAAACCAAACACCGCATGTTCTCACTCATAGGTGGGAATTGAACAATGAGAACACTTGGACATAAGAAGGGGAACATCACACTCTGGGGCCTGTTGTGGGGTTGGGGGATAATAATTAATGGGTGCAACAACCAACATGGACATGTATACATATGTAACAACCTGATTTGTGACATGTACCTAGAATTAAAGTATAATAATATCTTATGGTCAGAAGCTACAAACTCCGTGGCTTCTGACTATAAAAGAAGGCTGCACACCCTCCCCACCTGATCTGGGGAGAGGTGGTGTGGGAGTGCCCTAGGAAGGAAGGCTGCAGGCTCACCAGTCTTACCTGGTGCAGGTTGGCTTTCTGTAAGTCAACAGTTCTCAAGTTGTTACCTGCCTTTGGTTGTTTTCCAGTGCCTCAAAATGGATGTTTTTAATATTTTTTTCCATTTAGCACATGTTTTCTGTGGAGGGAAAATGTCTAATATTCTCAGACCACCATAGTGAAACTAGGTTGCTTTAGAAGTTGCCTGGATGGTGTGTCAGGGTGAGGAATGGGGTGAATGTGTGAAATGGGTGAGCCATGGTGAGAGGTGGGGGATGGGGCCACACAAAGAGCAGTCGAGGTCGTGCTGGAGAAGGTGGCAAGGTGTGGGCAGTGAGAACAGAGAGGGAGGAACAGACGATGTGGTGTGACTGAACATGGACAAGTTACTGGAACACACAAAAGCTCCAAACCAGGTTGCTGCAAATTAAAAAGGCAAATATAAGAAAGCGATAGCAATAGCTAGAAGGGAAGACAGGACAGCTGATGTATTATTTAAGATGAAAGTGACCTGTGCAACCTGGTAGGCAGAGAGGGAAGTTCAATGGAGAGGTTAAAGACAAAGAATAAAGAAAGCTGTATATGGGGATGTAGTCTTGAAGTTGTGTTCACTTCATCTGGATATTACATCTGGGACACAGTAGCCTTTGTTCTGGCTTAGATGGTGACAGCTGAGAGGAGAGTCTTCCAAACATTGCCCGATGATGTACACCTTGCCTCTTTGGTTGAGGGAGCTGGTACCATCACTGACTGAATAAATGGGCAGTGGACACTCCTCCTTCCTATGAATGCTCACTTTTCTTTTTTGAGAGGAAGAAAGGGTATTTTTCTTTCTAAGACTATGGATATAATTGTGCAGACAGTGGAAAAAGGGAGAATGTGAATGGCCAGTTGGAATATTTGATCTGGATCAGTAAATGTCAACTTAAGGAAGTAGAAAAATGACCTATTATGTAGTTGACATTGGTGAGGACACATGAATTTGCTGTCAGGTGTGTGTGTGATCTCATGAGTGAGTGTGGGTAGTGAGCAATGTTTGACTGGAAATTGTGGGACCTGGATTTTAAGTAATTTCTCATTTCAGCCCAGCAGTTTTTTCATTTCCCCCAGATAAATTGTATTTGATGATATCTAAAGACTGGCACAGATACATACTTTATAATGATTCTTGTAGTCTGGTTGGGGAATATGTATTTCAACAGACTTCTAAATCTTGTATTAGTTGTTCTTTGGTGTATGTGCAAAAGAAAGGCTGCCCCATAATAAATTGGTGAGATTGTTTTATAACAAGACTTTTTTTTTTTTTTCACATTTGTGACAAAGCTTGAGATTTAGTTAAAATCCTTATGGCAATAATATTGTTTGGCTCTGCGTCCCCACCCAAATCTCACCTTGAATTGTAATAATCCCCATGTGTCGAGAGTGGGACCAGGTAGAGATAATTGGATCATGGAGGCAGTTTCCCCCATACTGTTCTCGTGATAGTGAGTGAGTTATCATGACATCTGATGGTTTTATAAGGGGGTTCCCTCTTCACTTGGCTTTTATTTCTCTCTTGTCTGCTGCCGTGTAAGACATGCCTTTGCTCCTCCTTCACTTTCCGCCATGATTGTGAGGTCTCCCAGGTCATGTGGAACTGTGAGTCAATTAAACCTCTTTTTTATTTATAAATTACCCAGTCTCAGATATGTCTTTACTAGTAGCATGAAAACAGATGAATACAGACAATGTTCAACATGGCTTCTTCTTTTGCTGAATTCCTGCCTCTAATGAAGGGCATTATATTAATATTGGGGTGCAGTCCAACTGAGCTCACCTGTGAGCGGCCACAGAATCCTGCAGATAGGGGGATTTGAGTGATGGTACTCAAAAGGCTCACCTGCTCAAAATCATATTCCATCTCCAGGTGCTCTGGTACCTGGAATTCTACCCTGAGGAACACCTTCCAAAGGGTCAAGGCATTATATTTCCTGGATTCATTTTCAGAAACTCAGTGCTTCGTGGAAATAATGATAGATTACACCCTTGACACTGTAATGGGGTTGAGTTTATTTCACACTTTTTGGTCCCATGGGGCAATATCACGTTGTTGGTGACTTGAGTGATGTGGTGTGGTGACTTGAGTGATGTGGTGTGGAAAGGGGACATGGCCTGCAGGAAGTGCCTTCATGTGTCACCGCAAAGGTCCTCCTGAGCTGGGCCACCTGTGTCCTGTCTTCTTCCTTCTACTTTGTCCCACATACACTTGCTGGCCCTCTCTTCCTGTTATAGTCAGAGTGCTTTTAGTTGCAAAAACCCAGAAACCCCTTAGGCTAGTTAAGATGGGGAAGGGGGTTTATTTTAAGGAGCAGAAGAACTCATGAAAGCCAGAGACAGGGAGTGAAGGACAGCTGGGTCCCCTGGAAACTGAAAGTGGGGATCACACAGCCAGGAATTAAAACAACGGCTGCTGTTGTAACGTCTTAGTTGCATTCCTCTTATCTGGTAGACTGGCTTCCTCCGCTAAAGAATGATCTAAAATGGCCAGCCTGGCCCCAGTCTTTAAGCTCTCCTAGGCCTGGTGCCCACCTCTCACTGCCTGATTCCTTCTGTATTGATTGGCTCAGATTTCTTTTTCTTTTCTTTTTTTTTGAGATGGAGTGTCACTCTGTTGCCCAGGCTAGAGTGCAGTGGTGAGATCTTGGCTCACTGCAACCTCTGCCTCCTGGGTTCAAGAGATTCTCCTGCCTCAGCCTCCTAAGTAGCTGGGATTACAGGCGGGCACCACCATGCCCAGCTAATTTTTGTATTTTTAGTAGAGACAGGATTTCACCATGTTGGCCAGGCTGGTCTTGAACTCCCGACCTCAAGTGATCTGCCTGCCTCAGCCTTCCACAGTGTTGGGATTACAGGTGTGAGCCACTGCTCCTGGCCAAATTTCTAAGAGACATACTCTTACGGACTCAGCTCAACTTGGTTGGGGGAGAGTCCTTTGCACCTGGTGACCCTTTAAGTTGCTGTGCCAAAAGGTGAAGGTCACAGAATCTGTTGGTCCCTACCCCAGAGTCAAGCAGGAGATTCCTGCAGACTCCAGAAGGGTGGGGCAGCAGTTGTGGCTGCCTCTAATGCATGCTAAGCATTATTCTGATTTTGTCATTCATTTGCACCAAAAACAAAACAAAAAAAATCCTTATTTCTTGCAAGACTGTTTACGACATGGCCCGCGGTGTGTCTCTCATCCTACTTGCTGCATTTCTCCTCGCCCAGTGCACTGCCTCCGTCTTCCCGGCCCGGCTGCTGCAGTCTTGACGGCCCCGCTGCTGCCGCAGGACGTCTGCACTGGCTGTCTGCATCCTCAGGGTTCTTCCCCTCCCAGCCGTCAGCCTGTCTTGCTTTAGCCCCCTCAGGGCTTTACTGAAAGACCACCTTCTCCTCGAGACCTCCCTGTGCACCCTATCCTGAGGTGGGATGAAAAGAAACACTGACCAACCCTCCATGGGGCTTTGTCTGGCCTCACTCGCATAGTCAAACTGGGTTATGCATTTTGGGGAAGAGTGTCCCCGGTCTTTGGGGAAGACTGCCTAAGCCGGTCTGACCGTGAGAGTAAGACCAGACAAACCCCTACCGTGGGACCGTCAGTATCTCTCAAAATGGAGGAGGACGTGAAAACCCAGGAAGGACTGAGGAACTGTCCCGGACCAGAGGCGGCGAAAGAGACATGTCAGTGTCATGACAGCTGCACCAGAGAATGACATTGGTGGAAGGACCAGTGGCGCCTGGATGGCCTGGAGTTCTGCCAGCAATGGAGCAGTGCTGGGGCCCTGGTTGTCTGGTGATGTAAGATGTTAAGTCTGGGGGAAGCTCAGTGAAGGTACTATCTTTGCAACTTTTCTTTAAGTCTAAAACTATTCTGAAGTAAACATTGTTTTAAAAAAGCACGTGTCCATCACCTTGACATTACTTTTGCATCTTCCCTGCTGCAGCTACCCGAGGGGCAGCTGCCTGCGGGGCCAGCACTGCCAGTGTGGCCAGCACTGCCCGCCTGCCCGGGGGCTGCCTCTCCCTCCTGCAAAGCCCCCTGCCTTGTGTCGTATGTTCAACTCTCTCCTTCAACTTCTGGAGCCAGTGCCCCTCCTTGATGAAGCTGCCCTGACCTTGAAACACAGGTAGCATTCTTCGCGTCCCCGGACTCCCCTGATTCTTCGTACCCCGGACTCCCCTGAGACCTCCTTTCTGCGGCCGGGCACTAGCAGCAGCTGCCCTGAAACCTCCTGTGCTTCTGATCGCCTGATGTCCCCAGCTCAGGAATGACTTGCGCTCAGTCCCAGACTCCCACAGTGTGAGATGTAGGACACCATGGGTGCTCGCTGAGTGGATAAAGCCGAAGGCTCACGTCTTTCCTGCAAAGTCCCCTGCCCGTGTCCATTACGAGGTGGTTTAGGGGAGAAAAGGCCAAGACCAGCTTGGCGAGTGGGCTGGGCGTCCTGGATGTTGGAGGTGAAAAGAAAATGATGGACACGTGCTGAGACTGAAGCGTCTGGATCTGGATGAATGCTTTAAAAAGAGAGCGTGTGTGTCTGCGGGTGCTGAATTTCCACCCAGGCCAGAGGAGGAAAACGCCCGCCTGCCCGACGAGGGAGAACTTCCCGGCCCCAGCACAGCCCCAGGCTGCCCTGGCCTCCTCACTCTGGAACGTGTGACAAGCACCTGCAGCGTGAGGAAGGGGCGAGGCCAGCCCTACAGACCCCATAGTCACAGCCAGGCCTAGGTGGAGCGTGACTGCCTGGTGGGTGCACGCCTTCGCAGAGCACCGCAGGCCTGCACCGGATTGGCATGTGACTCGCGGTTTGTGGCTTTCTTCTCAGGCCTGTTCCAGAGTGTGGGAGGCCTGCCAGGAGACCACATGAGCAGGAGAGAGGAGGACATTCCTTTTGCCCAACCATGGGGAACAGTGTATTTTCCATAGCCTGATGAACTGAAGGCAAATTCAGAGCCAGTGTGCCTGAACTGATAAAAGGGGTGAGTGGCCTGTTGATCTTGGAGTGAGTTTGTAAATTCAGACATGCACACATCCAACCTGGCTGTGCTTAGAGACCAGGCGTCCAGAGGCCCCCATTCCCTGGGCGCAGCTACTGGGCAGTCAGCGGCCAGGGCGGCTGACCTCTGCTCACGTGGTGCAATGCAGACCTCAGCTGGCTTCCTGCAGGCACTGCCTGAAGCTCCCCGAGAGAAGCATTTCCCTGTGAGAACAATACAGCCTTATTGAAGAAACTGAACACTGGGGACCCAGGGGCCAGGTTGCTACAAGCTGAGTCAATGGCCACGAGGCAGGCGGGAGGCAAGGGGTGTTTACTTATCGCTTGGTGCCTCCCACAGAGACAGGATCCCCGCAGCCCCACCCGGCCTCTTCATTCTTCAGTCACCCTCGGTGCCTGGCACGGAGCTGGACTTAGGAGGTGCTGGGTGGCGTGTTTGGAAGGAGTGGCCTAGAACCACCCTACAGGAGGGCCCGGATGTGTGACCTCTCCCTAGCAAGCCTGTCTTCCTCAAAGAGCAGAGTGTCGGTCACGTTGCCTGCAGCAGGGCCTCGAACGTTTATTCTCCTCCCTTTCCTCTCCAGAGCTTCGGAGAGGTCAACGGTGACTTAGGGAGGGTAACACGAGGAAGGGCGGGGACAGCAGGTTTGACCAGGTCAGATGCTAAGCTGGCAAGAATTAGGGTTGCCAGGTAAAATCCAAGATGCCCAGGTAATTTGAGTTTCTTGGAACCGTGGCTAGAATGTGGTTCTCATGAACTTGGGATGTGGGTTGGAGGCCTGCAGGTAGCAGCCGGTCTCATGTGGAAAGACACGTTTTTCACAGCTGCAGACCCGAGCCCTCGCCTCCAATGCCTTCCCACAGACACTTGCTGCTGGACACTAGTTACGAGAGTTTCGGGAGCAGCTGCCCCGTCAGCGCAGCGCCGTCTTCACGCTGCCAGAGCAGCCTGGTTTGGGATGAGCACGGGGGCGCAGGTGACGAGGACAAGGCACGGGTCTTCAGACCTCAGGTCCCACCTTTCCTGGGATTCTCCTTCCAACTCAGGCACGAGTTACTCCTGTGACTGTACTTAGAGGGTCTGAAGTTCTGCGTTCTGACCTAGACTCTGTTGAGAATTATTGGAGGGAGAGCTTAGAAACCACACATTGTTACTGCTGAAAGGAGGCATCCACATCACCATTACATCGCCTTGTGCTGCAGATGGGGAACTGAGGCCGAGAAGGTTCAATGAAATACTCAATGATGAGTCTCACGGTTCTCCTGCCCAATCGTCCCCACGCTCAGCGACAGATGGGAGGATTGGTGCTATTGGAACATAGCCAGGGTCTGGCTTTCCTCAGGTTTGAAGCTGGCATTTGTAAATGTACGTGTAGGAAAACAATGATTGCTTCTGAAAGGTGCGAGACAGAGTGAGCAAGGAGAGAAAGATGGCGCGGGCGGCTGTGTTTGAGAAAAGGACTTGGCTTTCACTCGAATACAAAGTGTTGATATCACCTTGAACGATACAGGGCAAATGAAATCAGCTGCTTGGAGATTACAAAGTTAATCAATACGAAGAAATGAATTACACCCCGACATCTCACATCCCCAGGGTGACAGCTGCATGGACGGCCTCTAGGACTCATAGAATCCCATGGCTGAGGGGCCTAAAGGGCTGAGCACTTGGTCCAGCTTCGCTTGGACACTAGACGCTGCTGTAGTCAGTCTCTGCTCTAGTCAGTCTCTGCCTGAGCTCATTTCTAAGGGGGAAACCCATCCCTTGTTTTCTCTCTCTCTTTTTTGACAGTTAAAATATTTTAAATCAAAAAGAGAATAAAAAATGCTGACGAGGAGATGGAGAAAGGGGAACCCTTGTGGCTGATGATAGAAATGTATATCAGTATTGCCACTGTTAAAAAACAACATGGAGGTTTCTCAAAAACCTAAAAATAGAATTATACTATGATCCAGCAGTTCCACGGCTGAATATATATCTAAAGGAAAGGAAATTAATATATCAAAAATTTCTTTTTCTTTGGGTGGATACCCAGTAGTGGGATTGCTAGGTCAAATGCATCCCTTGTTTTCTAAAGCAGGTAATTTTTGTTCCCAGGCATGAGTAGGAGTTTTGCTTAATCCCATTGATGTGCAACTTACCCATTACTGGCAATCCAGGAGACCCACATGCCTAGGGGAGAAAACAATATCAGTTACCCGATGCCTTCTTCATTCACACTTAGTTTGAGATGACAAATTCTCCAAGTTCCTTTTTGTTGAGAGCAAAGCATTTATTTCCTATCTGCAGGAAGCGGACCTGGCACCTCCGTGAGATACTCCTTAAGATTTTACCTGGAACACCCATTTAACTGAATTTTTCTTACAATGCTGTTGTTTTTCATATTTTGACGCTGTAGTTAAGAATATAGAAGTCACTTGGGGTTGTTTGCTGGGCTATAAAACCTATGGTGGCTAAGATGGAATTGGGCTGAAGAAAAAGAACAGATTCAGAATGAAGATTGTATTATTTTGGATATGTTGGTTTTACTTGTTTTGAGAAAAAAAACCATTTTATCCAACGTGGTGCTATTTGCATATTCATTTCCTTGACAAGTAACAAAGTTCTTGAAAACACCATTTCTTCGGGCCCTGTGATCACTGTGGCTTAGGAAGGTTGGAGACCTGCGGACTCTGAACTAAAGACACAGATCTGGCCAGAAAATCCAGTTTTATTTAACTCAGCAAATTTGATTTGACTCAGGCTGAGTCACTCTTTTTTTTTTTTTTAAATTATACTTTAAGTTCTGGGGTACATGTGCAGAACATGCAGGTTTGTTACATAGGTATCCATGTGCCGTGGTGGTTTGTTGCACTCATCAACCCATTATCTACATTAGGTGTTTCTCCTAATGCTATCCCTCCCCTAGCTTTCCACGCCCCCACGGGCTCTGGTGTATGATGTTCCCCACCCTGTGTCCATGTGTTCTCTTTGTTCAACTCCCACTTATGAGTGAGAGTATGCAGTGTTTGGTTTTCTGTTCCTTTGTTAGTTTGCTGAGAATGATGGTTTCCAGCTTCATCCATGTCCCTGCAAAGGACATGAACTCATCCTTTTTTATGGCTGCATAGTATTCCATAGTGTATATGTGCCACATTTTCTTTATCCAGTCTATCATTGATGGGCATTTGGGTTGGTTCCAAGTCTTTGCTATTGTGAACAGTGCTGCAGTAAACATACATGTGCATGTGTCTTTATAATATAATCATTTATAATCCTTTGAGTATATACCCAGTAATGGGATTGCTGGGTCAAATGGTATTTCTGATTCTAGATCCTTGAGGGATTGCCACAGTGTCTTCCAAAATGGTTGAACTAATTTCCACTGCTACCAACAGTATAAAAGCATTCCTATTTCTCCACATCCTCTCCAGCATCTGTTGTTTCCTGACTTTTTAATGATTGCCATTCTAACTGGCATGAGATGGTATCTCATTGTGGTTTTCATTTGCATTTCTCTAATGACCAGTGAGGATGAGCTTTTTTTACATGTTTGTTGGCAGCATAAATGTCTTCTTTTGAGAAGTGTGTATTCATATCCTTCTCCCACTTTTTGATAGGGTTGTTTTTTTCTTGTAAATTTGTTTAAGTTCCTTTTAGATTCTGGATATTAGACCTTTGTCAGATGGATAGATTGCAAAAATTTTCTCCCATTCCGTAGGTTGTCTGTTCAATCTGATGCTAGTTTCCTTTGCTTGGCAGAAGTTCTTTAGTTTAATTAGATCCCATTTGTCAATTTTGGCTTTTGTTGCCATTGTTTTTGATGTTTCAAACTATACTACAGGGCTACAGTAATCAAAACAGCATGGTACTGGTACCAAAACAGATATATAGACCAATGGAACAGAACAGAGGCCTCAGAAATAACGCCACACATCTACAACCATCTGATCTTTGACAAACCTGACAAAACAGGCAATGGGGAAAGGATTCCCTATTTAATAAATGGTTTTGCAAAAACTGACTAGCCATATGCAGAAAACTGAAACTGGACCCCTTCCTTATACCTTATACAAAAAAATTCACTCAAGATGGATTAAAGACTTAAACATAAGACCTAAAACCATGAAAATGCTAGAAGAAAACCTAGGCAATATACCATTCAGGACATAGGCATGGGCAAAGACTTCATGGCTGGGTCACTTTTAATTATTTTTTTTATTTGAGACGGAGTCTCACTCTGCCACCCAGGCTGGGGTGCAGTGGCCTGATCTCAGCTCACTGCAACCTCCTCCTCCTGGCTTAAAGCAATTCCTGCCTCAGCCTCCCGAGTAGCTGGCGTTACAAGCACCTTCCACCATGCCCAGGCCAGGTCGCTCTTTATGGGACAGACAGACAGGTGAATGGGATGTTGGCCTGAGCCTTGAGAAACTGATAACAGGGAGGGTAAAAGGGAACATGAGACAGGGCTAGAAAGAACAGAAGAACCAAGCATGTTCCATGGGAGAGTGGAGAGAGACAAAAAGAAGAAAGGTGAGAAAGTTCGATTCTGACATTTGGGGCAGCGGCCTTGGAGACCAGCATGAGGCCAAAGTGTATCTAATTCCACCACAATTCTCTGTTGTCTGCATTAATTGTGGGATTGAAAAAATATTTTGGAGCATGCCTGCTACTTTACCTTGGAGAAGATACTTCCCAGAGGCCAAAAAACAGCAATTTTCTCTGCTGGTCGAATGCATTATCCTCACCTTTGGCTTCCACATGACAGAAAGCAAACTCACATTGATTCTTGGTATCGATTTCCAAATATGAAAGCAGTACTTGGAATTTTCGAAGCTTCTAAACAGATCTGGTACAAGGAGGCGAGCCTTCTTCCATCTTCTTCCAAATGATCTTTAGAAAAAGATGAAGAGTTTTGAGCTAATATCATACAACAAGCCAGCCCTATCTCCTGCTCATTCATTCATTTTGGTGCAATTGAGGTTTCTGTGTGGAATCGGAGCTTATCTGAGACCTGTCATTGGGACGTCTCATTGGCATCACACAAACTTGAGGCCTGCATTAGTGAGGATGAGCTTCCTTTTTACAGTAAATTCCTTTAAACTCAATACATATTTTGGTAAAAATGTGTGTTTTAAAATATATATAATGGGTAAGCAAGATATGCTGCTGGCTCTGAGGTTTCTTCCACGTCTGAGAAAGCGATACAAAGTTTTGGCAGAGGGAGTTGTCCAGAGGTAGAATGGATCTGAGCAGTGCCGTGCCATTTGCCACAGAAGAGTTGATCCAAAATGCACACACCAGACACTTTCGAACAGTGGAATTTTTCTACAAGAAGTAAAAAATGACAACACAGAGGCGTAACATGGCGCTAGACTTTTTATTAAGATCACCATGTTCTTTCAGAGCAAAGGGAGCTCCATTCAGGAAATACTGTTCTCGTGGAATGAGTCAAGTCTAAAAATTCTGGGTCAATGCCCCTCTACCTTTGGAAAACACCTTAATAATTGTGGTTATTAGAGTTCTGGGTCTGCATGGAGGAGAACAGAAAACACTTCGATGCAAATATTAATAGTTAAGTCTCATGCAAACGTGAGTATGGGACAGTGTTTCCAAAAGAATGGAAAGAGAGCAACCAGTCAAAACAATGTATGGACAGAGTGACTGGCGAGACACAGGTGGTGTGCAGCGTGCGGGTGTGTGTGTCTGTCTCTGTGTTAGTCTCTGTGTGTCTGTGTGTATCTTTGCGTGTATGTTTTCCTGTGCCTATGTGTGTTTGCATGACTGTGTGTACCTGTCTGTGTGTCTATTTGTGTGTGTCTCTCTCTGTGTCTATGTGTGTCTCTGTGTCTATGTGTGTCCCTATCTCTGTGCATATCTGTGTGTGCACATACGTGTCTATATGTGTGCACCTGTATGTGTTAGTGTGTCTGTGTGTGTTTCTGTGTGCACCGATGTGTCTCTGTGTGTGGGTCTGTGTTTGTGTGTCTCTGTGTCAGTGAGTGTGTCTGTGTGTGCACTTGTCTCTGTGTGTCTTTGTCAGTGTGTTTGTGAGTGTCCTCGTGTCTGTGTGTACCTGTCAGTGTCTCTGTGTCTGTGCACCTGTGTGTGTCTGTGTATTTGTCTGTGGGTGTATCTGTGTTTGTGTGTGTTTTCCTATGTCTGTGTGTGTACCTGCCTGTGTCCCTGTATCTGTGTGTCTATGTATGTGTCTATGTGCATATCTGTGTGTGTCTGTGTGTTAGTGCATACCTCGGTGTCTCTGTGTGTTTGTGTCTGTGTGTGTTTGTGTGTCTGTGAGTGCATCTCTATCTTATCTGTGTCCATGTGACTGTGAGTGTTCTGTATCCGTGTGTATGTCTGGGTGTGTGTGTATGTGTCTCTGTGTCTGTGTCTCTGTATGTATCTTTGTACATGTCTCTGTGTGTGTGTTTGTGTATCTGTGTGTCTGTGTGTCTATATGCGTGTGTCTGTATCTATGTGTGTGTCTGTGTGTGTTTGTGCATGTCTCTGTGTCTCTGTGTGTCTGTGAGTGTGTTTGTATCTATGTGTGTGTGTCTGCGTGTGCGTGTCTCTGTGTCTGTGTGGGTGTTTGTGTCCCTGTATGTCTGTGAGGGTGTAGCTGTGTGTTTATGTGTGAGTGTGTCTGTATCTGTGTGTGTGTGTCTGGGTGTGTGTAAGTGTGTTTGTGCATGTCTCTGTGTCTGTGTGTTTGTGAGTGTCTCTGTGTGTGTCTGTGTGTCTGTGTGTGTGTGTCTGGGTGTGCACCTGTGTGTGTTTCCCTGTGCACCCCGCTTCCCACCGGGCCATCTGCCGTGCATGCGGGGAGCCCGGGGAGGGCTCGTCATCTGAGAGTGTCAGCAGACACCGCAGCCATCGGCAGCAAGCATCCACCTGCTCCGCGGGCGTCTTTTTCAAGCGAGTTCAGCTCACCTCTGCTTCTCTTGGTTTTCCTTTGCTTAATTGCAGGTGATGATTCAAAAAAGCCTTCACCTGTTTGCGCCTGGCTTTCATCTTTCGCAGACAAAGCAGGCTGGGGCCTGGGCCTTGATCTGTGGCATGCTCAGGGCCTGGGTATTAAAGAGGCTGGATCACCCTCAGGCTTTTAAGGGTTTTTTTTTTGGGTTAAATTGATGAGCATGTATAATAAATTGAAGCTTTGTTGTTTGGCAGATTTTTTTATATTTGTTATTCTTCTATCAGTGCAGGGACTGGTGGTGGGGCGGTAGGGGGTCACCTTCTCTCTCCTCTCCATGGCCCAGATTTGCCTTGGGACCATAATGGACAGATTTTAAGATTACAAATACTTTTGTTATGTTTCTGTTTCTTCAATAAGAGCCCTAAATGCAAGTGTCCAAGTGTCTAGATGTCCAGTGTTAATGCAGCCATGTCTGCACTGGGCTGAGGGACGTGGTCCCTGGAGGATTGACTGCTGGGCTCCCCACATCTTCCCGTACAGCATTTGGCCCCAAGGCGAGGCCGTCCCCACCCAGGCTCAGCCTCTCAGCACCCAGCTGCCTCCTGGTCTGTGGCAGGTGCTCAGCAAGTTCCTCTTTGTTGGACGTTGGCTGCTCATTCATCCCCGTGTAGTTTTCTTGTTCATTTCTTTGGAATGTTATTTTGTCCAAAGCAGAACCGAAGGAATTTACAAAGTATAGGTATTTTGCTTGGAAGCTATTGGCCTTCGAGAAGCACATCACACCTTAGAAAGACAAACGTGCACTGCCCCCAAGCCGCGACATCTACCAGTAATCAATTTCAGACATGCTTGCCTGGATCTGTAGACAGACTGGACTGTAAGATTGTACGGCTCCTGTTTTCTGTGTGGAAAGGGGAGCGTTGAATATATCTCTGATGATTGTGTTACATACCAGAACATAAAATGACAGGGGTGTGTGTGTGTGTGTGTGTGTGTGTGTGTGTGTGTGTGAAGTGCACGTGTGTACTGATATATTCATTTTGGGGTGGGCGAAAGGGAACATTTATCAAATACTTTCTTTTTCTTTTTCTTCCAATAAGTCAACTCTTACTCTCGGTAGTGTGTGGACAAAGTCACGGAATATACAGGAAGGTTGTGTTGACTTTGTTTTCAGTCCTCACCCCTCTTCTTGGGTTGAGGTGATCGAACTCTGCCCGTACTTGCTAAAACGCTCCACTCTGTTTTAATTCTTTGTAAATAAAACAGAGCTCCCCCTCCCCCGCACCGTGGCTTATTCCTGCAGTTCCATTCACTACCACATTCAGCCTAATCACATCTCCTGGAAATAATATGAGAAAGTTATGCTGTTTTACTCCATCAGATTTAATAAGTTTGGATGGTTTCCAAGTACTAGGCATTAATCACACTTAAACCCGGGCCTTCATAGTTCATCCACCCGGAGTATTCATGTCAGAGACATAAAACAATCTGCTTTAATGCTCAGAGTCCTCTTGAAAACTGAGCACTTGCCTCGTGTTAATAAAACTTGCTTTCTACAGCGGGGCTGGGAGAGGATGGGGTATGGGGATTTTTATATCATGTAAAGCATTTCATGGGTGCATTTTCCTGCCCTTGTACTTTCTAAACCCAGTTTTAAAGCTTTGCAGAATTATATGAAAAAAATTAGGCAACAAGGTAAGCCTGGAATAAGGAAGAATTAGTCACACCTTGGCAGCACCCAGAGTTTGGTTTACATCAAAGTGGCGGAGAGAACGTTGTCCTTCCGACCTGACAGCTCTCCTCCGCTCAGGGTTTCCATTCTGGGACGACAGTGAAATTGGACGCAACATTTGTCCATTTTCCAGTGGGTGGGTGTGATGTGCCCTCTCTGTGCAACTCTCCAGGACAGAAGGTGGGGGCTGCGGGGCGACAGACGGATGGAAACTGACACACACAATGCTTTCTTCATCGCCCATCTACGTTTGGTCTGTTCCTTAGGTTGGTTTGTGGGTTCCTTTGAGATGGGGTTCCTTTTACTGCCTCCCCTCCATCCCCGTGAAGAGAATGCTTTCTAAAACACTTCCCATTGTTTTGTTTTGAAGTGAACATCTTCATGTCGTAGCAGGATTATTTTAATATTTAACCAGAGTGACAAAAGTTTTCACTTGTTAGTATTTAGCTAAAGATTCTACCGTGTCATGAAGATAAATCTGTTCATGTGGACAAAGAGTACGATGAGGACATCTGGGTGCCAGTGGGTGGTGTTTGTTGATGCTGGGGTACCTGCTAAGTGCTTTTGATTCTCAATCTATAGAATGTGGCTGCTGCAGGCTGTGCCCACCTGGCTGTGAGACACAAACATCGGTTACACTGTGCACTTGGTCCTTAAAGCCTCTAGGACAGCAGTCCCCAACTTTTGTGGCACCAGAGACCAGTTTCGTGGAAGACAATTTTTCCATAGACAGGGAGTGGGGATAGTTTTGAGGTGATTCAAGTGCATTACATTTATTGTTCACTTTATTTCTATTATTATTGTTATTATTATTATGTAATACAGAATGAAATAATTATAAAACCCACCATAATGTAGAATCAGTGGGAGCCCTGAGCTCGTTTTCCTGCAACTAGATGGTTCCATCTGGGGGGTGATGCGAGACAGTGACAGATCATCAGGCATTACAGTAACGTGATCCTCTCATGTGCAGTTCACAGTAGGGTTTGTGCGCCTGTGGGAATCTAATGCCATTGCTGATCTGACGGGAGGTGGGGCCCAGGTGGTAATGCGGGTGATGGGGAGCGGCTGTCAATACAGAGGAAGCTTTGCTCACTGGCCCGCTGCTCACCTCCTGCTGTGGGGGCCCAGCTCCTAACAGGCCACGGACTGGTATTGTGGGGGAGCTGGGCACCTCTGCTCTAGGAAATACAAGATGTGGCCATCTCTGATACAAGATGGTATACATGCTAGGTGTGGAGGTAGCACTTGTGTGTTTCACATCATGAAACACAGGGCAGTGGCTACCAGCTGCTAAGTGGGGTGGGAAGATGATGAATTCGAGATGTTCTGAGAGTGACAGGCTAGGCTCAGAGATGTCCAGCAGCTGGAAAGTCCGAAAAGGAGGGAGGCCGTTCCTCACCCTGGTCTGATTTCAAAGTCCCTACTCCTTCCACTCTTTTCACAATTCCCTGATCCTTGCACAGGCCCTGGGCCTGGCCTGCAATTGGTTCTCACACGCCGCTGCCACTGGAGGATTTTCTGGGAGGGTGTGTGTCTGCATTTTATTTTGTTGGATGAAGATTACACATGCAAGGTATTCCAGCCTCAATCTGGGAATGCAATAAACACACAAACACAACAAATGAAACAAACCTTAACATGACCTGGGCATTTCTATTCACATCGTGGTTGACTAACATGAGGTACGATAGATTGCTGAGTAATTGTTTTTGTTCTTCTTCTTTATAATCCATGCTGAAGAAGAAGTCTGTCTTTAGAAAATAGGGCTCAGACAGAGATGGAATTCATTTGCTTCAATTGTGTGAACACCTGAAATTGGCACCTGTCTAGGTATTAGTGTTCCGAATTTACAAGGTGTTTAGCTGGCTGTGTGTTTGTATACATGTAAATCCAGTACTGATTTGAGATACACGTGCACATCAGCAAGTCACGGTGGAGTTTGGTGGCACACCTTGCAATGCTGATGGGATGCTGGCAGAGAGGGCTTATGCCTCCCAGGGAGCTTGCAATTTGCATGGTAGTTGTAATCCTTCCTGAAAAATTCTCGATTCACGTGACATCCGACTGGGCAATACTGTGCATTGTGTGATTCATCCCTTAGACATTGATTTAAGAAATATTTATTGAATGTCTGTGATGAGCTGGCCACCTTCCAGATGTTAGAAACAGAGGAATGAGCAAAACAGAGCAAGTCCCTGCTTTCACGGGAAGGAGGAAGACAGAAAATACTAATAAAATAGATAACTTATAAATAATATAAGTTAGGATTGACAAGTGCTGTGAAGAATGAGTGTAGGGTAGGGAGACAGGGGCAACAAGTAGAAGGTTGCCATGCACTGTGGTCAGGGAGGGCCCACTGGTACAGGACGCTCCGGCAGAGACCCTCACTTGAGTGAGTGAGGGAGCCTTGGAGGTACCCTAAGGAAAGAACATTCTAGAAGGAACAGTGAGTACAAAGCCTCTGAAGTAAGAGTGTGCCTGGTGTGTTCAGGAAACATCTATCGTTCTACTTCAGTATACATTATTGTCCATATAGATTTTTTAAATGTAACCAGAATGTTCAAGTGTAAACAAATTACCTTCCCAGGCAGATTTATAGCTATTTGAGGGCTGGAACTATATATTGTAAATGTATCTCGTACTTTTTAAATGTCTAGTCCAATGTTGAACCCATAATAGGTAATCATCAAATACATGTTAAATTTGATGGAATCAGTGATTTAAAATATGAAATTATTATGAACTGTAATGTAGTGATATGGAGTTGACATAGGGCATTTTCCCAGGAAAAGAAAAAAATTTAGCCATCTCAACCTTTCTTTTCAGTTGTCCCTAATGTTAAGATTTTATATAGTCTCCTCAGGCTCAAGTTAATCATCGAACACTCTCCTAGGAAATGGCCCAAACTGGATGTTTGATATAATTTTTTCTGACTATAGAATATCTGTAAGATTACAGTTCTGTCTTCTGAGATTCTACAGTTTAGCAGATCAAATGGACAGTGATAACATCCTAATTATAGTGCAGTGACACACAATTTGCATTTTGGAAATTAATTTTGACATCACTGTAATTTTTATTATCATTTCACTATATATGAACATACACACCAACACATCACATTGTACATCTTAGATATGTACAGTTTTTATTTGTGAAGCATACCTCACTAACGCTTGGGGGGGCGGTGGGAAAGGCATGTTTTCCTTTGGAGCAGAGCTGTGCCCTGAAAAGGAGTGCATGTGATGATGGAAAGGAAGGAAAAGCTCTTCGTGCACGTGGGGATTTCAGGCTTAGAGGGAATCTGCGGTAAATCATGGGGAAGCCAGGAATCCTCATGAGAGTACTCAGCCCCGGCTGATGTGGAAGCCGTGTGAATGCAAGCTTGCGTTTCTCTATATCATGTAGTGCTGTGTATGGAAGAACATTCCAGAATGGTCGGGGGCACAAAGGCCCTGAGCTGGATGGTTCTCGGAACAATAGGGAATGTCAAGGCCGCCCTCTGATATTCCTGCAGTCCCTGTTGTCCGTACAAACCCCTGTTCATCAGAGCCGGGCTCTTAATGATGGGCAGGTGGACATTGGGCCGTACAGCTCACACAATCACGGTATGCTGTGATGTCTCCAGGACCGGATGCAATCTGGAGGAGGCAGATAGTGGGGGGCGGGGGGCATAAGGAAAGGTGAGGAAGGATTTCTGGCATCTTGACTTGAGTTTCCCCAAGTGGAGCCCCTCAGCTGAGGATCTGAGTAAGCCTCCGAGATCTGGTAAGCCTCATGAGCAACCCATAAGCAGGGCCAGCGGCATGGTTTGCAGGGCCCATGCGAAGGAACCTACAGGACCCCTTGTTAAAAAACGATGGAAAATGTGGAGGCTCTGATGGCAGAGGGTGAAGTCCGCTGACCCTGTGGATGGGGCTGTGCTTCTGGGTAGGGTTTGCTGCAGGCACTGAGGCCTAATCCCGTGGACACCCTGGGTGGACCACGCCTCAGGATGGCCCTCTGAGAAGGGGGTATTTATTCACAACTCTCATCCCTTCGGGGCTGTGGTTGAGGTTGTCTGATGCGCTTTAGCTCCCTTGTATTTCTGGCCTGCCCTGCGTACATGGGCTGAGCATACTCCTGGGGCTGAAGAATATGTCGGGCAGACACACAGGAATGCACCTTGCCTGTGGACTGTCTGTGATGACCTCCAGGGTGGCTGAGGCAGGTCACCAAAGCACAGCTGTGGATGTCTGGCTTGACCGGCCTCTGTAAAGAAGTCACTTTGGCCCAGAATCTGCAGTAACTCGGAGCTCCTGTTCTGCTGCTTCTCCAGGATGAGTCTTCAGGCTGAGGGCATGAGCACATAGCCCAGCCCTGGGTGGGCAGAACGGGTTATCTGCTCAGAGCCCAGAGCCCCATGAAGAGGGGCTGGAGAGGGGTGGAACAACCGCAGGAATCCCCAGACGAGGGTCAGGGGGAAAAGCCTGTGCATGGAGGCTCTGCACAGAGAGAATGAGCTAAAAAATGCAAGAAAGAGGCCATCTGTGGCAGTCCTAGTCCTTGTTCTAGCACTCTTGGGAATAGTAAAAATACCTGCCAGAATTTCATTTAACATAAAACTACCATTCAGTAGCATTTTACTAGTTCCTATGAAATGTGTAACCCCAGACCCGAATGCCCCCAAGTTCCGAATCGTGTGACTATCCATTGCCTCAGTGTTTCTTAGAAGTAACTTGGATTTTGTATATTTGAGGTTTAGAACGTGATGTTCCAGATGCATAGAGGTGGTACAGCGGCCCTCATAGTGAAGCAGGTGCACACACCTGTCTTTGCACGTGGTTGCTTTTTGGTGGTAAGAGCAGCTAGAACCCCCTTATTTATGGAAAATACCTGATGCAATAGAATCGTCTCAACCGTCATCGCATACTGTGCCCTGGCGCTGTATGCTCGGCATCCTGCCTAGCTGCTGTTTTGTATCCTTTGACCTCGGTTCCCCATTCCTGTCCTTGCCCATGTGGTAGCCCCTGCTTCGTCCTCTCTGTGCATCTGAGCTCGTTTTTCTTTATAGTTCGCACCTGAGTGAGAGCGTGCAGCATTTTTCTCTGTGTTCGCCTCCATCTTCGGTTCTCCCTGGAAAGGGGAATATTCTCTCCTTGTTCTCCTCCTCGGGATGGGGGCGGTGCTGTGTGCCTGCAGTGGTTCCGTTTCTGAGCACCCAGGACGAATCTCTGTTGGAGCCAGGCATAACCTCCAGGCTGGAGTCAGGGACCCAGGGAGCCTGGCAGGCTTTCCCTGGTGGCTCGGTGGGGGCCACGCCTCTGGGCCCCTTAGACGATGGTGTCTCAGGTGGGAATCGCATTGTCCAGGCTGTGGGCATTTGCTATCTAACCACACCATGTCTTCCTCAATACCACAGCCCCTGCACCCATCCGCACACACGCACCCACTTGACACACTGCTGGGGGTCTGCCCTGAAGGTGCTCTCCGGCAAGGGCTTCTGGGATGAGCAGTCCCACTGGCCTGGCTCTCACAGAGCCTGCGTCCTGCTGGGGACACGAAGCCCAGGCAAGTGAACGGTGGGTTGGCAGTGGGGACAGTGAGCAGCGCTGTGAAGGAGCAAAAGGTGTGCTGGCGAGAGAGAGCCAGGGGCTGGTTTGGATGGGGGCTAGGGAAGAACTCACAGAACAGGCACCAGTTGAACGGAGGTCAGAGCAGGCAGAAGGGGTGAGCTGTCAAAGGCGGGGAGCAGAGAGGCTTAGGGACACCAAGGAGGCATGAATGGGAAGGCCAGGACAGAGCAGGTCAGGTGCAAGCAGAGGTGGCCTT
>NW_026652276.1:236841609-236916609 GCF_009828535.3 Hylobates moloch | reverse complement strand
TAGATGTGAAATTGCAGAGTCAAAGGGTAGGTCTAACCAAAATGCTTATGTGGAAAAAGTTTACATTTCCTTTTCTTGTTTTGAGACGGAGTTCCGCGCTGTCTACCAGGTTAGAGTACAGTGGTGTGATCTCGGCTTACTGCAGCCTCTGCCTCCTGGGTTTGAGCAGTTCTCTTGCCTCAGCCTCCCAGGTAGCTGAGATTACAGGCACGCGCCACCACGTCTGGCTAAGTGTTGTATTTTTAGCAGAGACGGGGTTTTGCCATATTGGCCAGGCTGGTCTCGAACTCCTGGTCTCAAGTGATCCAGCTGCCTCTGCCTCCCAAAGTGCTGAGATCACAGGCATAAGCCACCACACCTGGCCAGAAAGAGTTTAAATTTCCATCAGAATGCTTTGACCCATCTGCACTTCCAACAGTATTTCGTGAGCATGCCTATACTCTAGACCACTGGGTTTTTCTTTTAAAAATATGTATTATTAATTTTCTCTGATTACAAAATCAATGCATGTTTGTAAAAGCACCCATCCACTCTCCCTGGTCAGTATCTCAGGGTTCGAGGCACAAAGACACCCAACTCAGTGAAGCAGGGTGGAGGGGAGAAGGGGGTGGGAGCAACGTCCTCTGTGGAGCACGGGTCTGCACACAGCTGGGGCTGGAAAGGCGGGTGGCTGGTCAATGGCACGAGCCTCACTTTTAGGCTTTCTGAATGAGTATTCTGGATAAAGGGACACTTTGATTTCATGAATCTTTTTCTTCCTATAAGCACAGTAGAGACCCTGCGTTTAAAATGCCAGTTGAAATTAATCAGACGATTACAGTGTCTCTGTGTTGTAGCCCCTGTATTCTGTCCTTGAGGTTGTCTGGGCTTTCCCTCCAGCCCATCAAAATGTGGCACCGATGGATACGCAGCTGTAAGAGAATGCCTGCCAGGTCCCCCACACCAGCTCCGTGCAGCAGATAGTAGGGTCTTCATTTTATCCGCATGCAAAACACTCAGGTCATGAAGTTGTCTCAGGGCACATAGCTGATAATTATCAAAGCTGGGATTTGAATCCCACCTGGGGCTGAAACGACTGCCCACGTGTGTGGGTTGGGAGCCAGTGAACTCGACCTGAAAATTATCCACCCAAGCTGGAAAATTATCAGCGTGAGGCACAGTTTTCACATACCTTAGTCAGTTGAAAGAAAATTTAAAAGAGCTATCAGACAATCAGACCTATATATTTTGGATGGATTGGTAATATAAGATATTGGGATCCTTTGCAGTGGGAAAACCTGCTTGGAGAAAAGAAATGGCAAGATCATGACCTGGTTACCAGACTGGAACTGAGTGCTCCGTGGAACTGAGGCCTCTTTTCCTCTTGCACTTCTGCGGGATAGGAAGGGGATGTTTTGAGTTGGCTCTGCCTGTGTCTCCTTCCTTGTTTGATTGACATGGGCAGGCCATCCTGTTATATGTCCTTTCTCCGTTTGCTTCCTGTCTTTGGACCATTCAGTGATTCTCAAGTTGGGCTGCATGTGAGCATCATTTGCGATTTTTCTTTAAATTTCAAAGCCTAGGTTTCACCCCAGTACAATTAAAGCAGACTCCCCAGGGTGGGGCTCTGGCAGTAGCCTTTAAAAAACCCGCAGAGAAGATTTGGTGATTCCAGTCCACAGCCAAGATTGTGGAACCACTGGTCCAGGCCGGTTCCCTTCCTTATTGATGGTATGTGTTCCGGCAAAGTCGGGTGTAATGTGAATTTTGGGGAAAGAATTTCTTACACTTTGTTGTGATTAAACTCAGAACAAATAACTATAGAAAGTATCACCCACTAAACTGAGTTGACAGTCTTTGGTAAATGAAGGAGTTAAAGTCGGTGACATTCTAGACATGTTTGTTGCACTTTGGAAATGTGGGTGTATATCCTATATTCTGGGTTCTATTCGTTGTCCTCTATCTCTTCTTTCTCTTCTACCACAGGGTCATCTCCTAGATGAGTATCTCCTGTCACTCACAGCCCTCTCTATTTAGCTTTTCTCTCCTCTTATCTATGGTTTGCACAGAATAAAGTCACAATATCCTACTTTCTTGGCTGGTACCGCCTTACTCTTAGGCATGATATTTTATAGCCTGAAACTGTGTAAATTCTGGATGGAAGTTTCAATGTGTTTGTTTCTAATCCATTGATGATCGATTTTTGAGGTCTCTTCACCAGCACTCCAGCCTATGGGGAAGGGAGGAGAGGTGTGGGTGCTGGAACTGTTGGGGTTTTGCAGGGACCATCTGTCAGCCTCTCCACTTGACGACTGAGGATACGGAGGCCTAGAGAGATCAAGGAACTTGTCCAAGTTCATAAATCAACCAATTTCGTTACCTGAGAGTGGATATAAAGTATTGGTGACAGAAGGGTTTGAAATTGAACTTAAATGAGGTTTCTGGATTACCCGTGGACTTCAATTACCTGATCCATCTCTTTCTTGCTGTGGGACGGGTATTCTGTGATTTTACGTAATGAAGGTTCTTTTTGAAGTGGGCTCGACCCAGAAGAAAATGGCAAAATGAGTAGCATGCTAATGGATTTTGTGGGTTTGTTTTGTAGATGAAAGTCTAATTTTGGGTTTTGGGATAACTATATCAACATGCCATTCTATCTCATCATTATCGCTCCTTGTTTAGAAAAGAAATTTGATAAATTGGAAATTTTAGGCTTGAAAGAAGCAACTTGAATGAGACAGAATACTGATTTACAAGTAACTTACATAGCCTGAGGGGGAAAAATCAGTAATGTAGAAATAAATTAAGAAATGAGGGCTGGGCACGGTGGCTCACGCCTGTAGTCCCAGCACTTTGGGAGGCCGAGGCAGGCAGATCACCGGATGTCGGGAGTTCGAGACTAGCCTGGCCAACGTGGTGAAACCCCATCTCTATTAAAAATACAAAAATTAGCTGGGCATGGTGGCACACGCCTGTAATCTCAGTTAGTCAGGAGGCTGAGGCAAGAGAATCGCTTGAACCTTGGAGGTGGAGGTTGCAGTGAGCAGCGATCACACCACTGCACTCCAGCCTGGGTGACAGAGCAAGACTCCGTTTCACAAAAAGAAAAGAAAACAAAACACAGACAACCAAGATGACATCAACATAAATTAAGAAATGATTATTTGTGTTATTACAGTAACTCTTGAATTACTGAAGGGCAATCTCTCCATGCTTCTGAAGCTGGGATACCTGGTACACTAGGGCACTTTGAGAAGCTGAGAGAGGACGATGGCGAACGTTTGCTGAGTGCTTGCTGCCCCCAGGCTGTTCCCATCTCAGCTGCCTCCCGCACCTTGTGTCTTTCCGGGCTTCTGGGATTCTGGAATTCTGGATGTTTCTGAACACAGTAAACCGTCTCCTGCCTTGGGGTCTTGGCACGTATGCCTCCTGGCCATGTGTCTTTCTTGCTCTCCGTGTGGTCTCCCCTCATTCCCTGTGGGTCTCCCCTCTCCCTTCTCAGTGTGTCTCTCCCCACCCTACCTGGATCTACGTCGTGCCCCCTTCTCCCTCCTCCTCCTGTCTCCCCCTCAGAGAACGGCATTACCTAATGCATGAAACCCAGGCCTCAGCACGGCACTTCCCATAGTGAGTGTATTACCACACCCTCTTCAGGCGACCCCTAAGCACCTCTCCAATCTGCTCGCCTCTGGCCTATACCTGAGTCTCTGCTCTCGGCATCTGTCATGTATGCTGGACAATTTTCCCCCAGCTGCTTTGCCTGCTCCTACTCTTCTAGAAATATGTGGATAATGGTGAGATTTGGCTGTTACTGCATAGAGCCACTATCCATCCATTTGCAGCTGCATAACATTCCTTTGTGTGACTCTGCCACAATTTGTCCATTCCCCAACTGAGAACACCAGAATTGTTTCTTTGACTATTGCGGACTCTCCTGCTATTCACACACTGAATGCTTCTTCAGGTGCAGGCGTGAGGCTTTCTCTGGGATATGTACCCTGAGGTGGGATTGTTATGTCTAGGCAAACCCTCACCTTCACAACATGATAACAAGTTGCTTTCCAAAGAGGTTGTGCAGGTTTCTCTCTGTGGTCACTGGTCCACATGCTCTCTAAACTTTGGTATTGTCAGAACCCTTAACTTTTGCTTGTAGAGTAGATGCAGAGTGGGTCTCACTGTGCTCCATTTACATGCAGCTGATGACCAGCGAGACTAATGTCTTTTCCCATGTGGACTGGATTTTCCCTATGGCCAGTTCTATCTTTGGAGTCAGTACTGGCTTTATTTCTTCCTTTCCAAGCCTCTGACTTTAACGCATTCCAGCTTCCTTATAGAGTTACCTCTGATGTCCAGGGCGGTGCTGACAGCAGCCACTGGGCCAATCTGGCCTGGGCCTGATTTGGAGGGAATGTTCCTTCCAGGGTTTTCTCATGAAGTACGATGTTCACGGGAAGTATTTCATACACACTCTGCCAGACTGAAGACGTGTCCTTCTATTTCTAGCTTTGATGATGTTTGATGAGATCAAATGTGTTTTCTCTGTTTGAGATAACCAAGTAATACTCCTTCTCTCTCTCTCTTTTTCTTTCTTTCTTTCTTCTTTCTTTCTTTCTTTCTTTCTTTCTTTCTCTCTCTCTCTTTCTTTCTTTCTCTCTCTCCTTCCTTCCTTCCTTCCTTCCTCTTTCTTTCTCTCTTTCTCTCTCTCTCTCTCTCTCTTTCTCTTTTGAGACAGAGTCTCACTCTGTCACCCAGGCTGGAGTGCAGTGGTGTGATCCAGCTCACAGCAACGTCTGCTTCCCAGGCTCAATCGATTCTTCTGTCTCAACCTCCCAAGTAGCTGGGATTACAGGCACCTGCTACCATGCCAGGAAAATTTTTGTACTTTTAGTAGAGACAGGTTTTCATCATGTTGGCCAGGCTGGTCTTGAACTCCTGACCTCAGGTGATCTGCCCACTTCGGCCTCCCAAAGTGCTGGGATTACAGGCATGAACCACCGTGCCTGGCCTACTCTTCTTTAATCTTTTGATATGGTGAATGAAGTTCATGAATTTTCAAATATTAGAACACTCTTGAACTTCTAAAATAAATCAAACATGGCCATGGCATGAGGTATTTTCTTATTCACTGCTGGGGCTGATTTACTAATATTTTATTTAGGATTTTGGCATGTATATTCATGAATAAGGTTAGTCTTGCCTCATTTCAACAGGAAGTTTACACCACCCTCATGGAATAAGGCGGAGATAGTCCTCTTTTTATTCCCTAGAAGAATAAGATTGCATGAGATTGCAATGATCTGTTTCCTGAAAATTTGTTAGGACTCACCTGTAAAAACTATCTTGCTTTGTGTTTTCTTTCTAGGAAAACCCTTCACTATGGCTTTGGTTTCTTTAATAGTAAACAGATTCTTCAGGAATTCTATTTATTTTCGAGTTCTTCTAAGTTATACTATAAAAAGTTATCTTTGTCCACGTGTTCCCATTTTTGGCATTAAATCATTTTAAGAATTATACCTGGCATCCCGTTTCTTTATTCATGACTAACATTCCTTTGTTGTATCTTCTGTCTTTTTCTGTATCCATTTCTCCAGAAGTTTTCCTATTAACTGTTTCCAAAGAACCTGTTGATGGTCTTCAGATTCCTGGAGGCATTTAGGGAGAGGGCAAGTTTGGGAGAGGAGTGAATTCACCTGGGCTGCAGCCCACTGCTGAGGACAGACCCTCCAGGGATGCAGGTGTCAATTCCATCAATGGGCTCTTACCCACTGGAGAAAGGGCAGCATCAACCATTGGCCAAGCTGCGGGACCAAAGCTGACTTACGATGGTGTCATCGGGTAAGACCTCACCTGCCCTTGGATGCCTCCTGCCTCCCACAGCCCCTTGACCCCCAACAAGAAAGACATACTTGGTGGTGGCTGATGGCATCAGGCACCTAAGCTGCCGGCTGGAGGAGGAGCGTCGTGAACAGTGGAGCTACAGCAGGAGCCGGTGGCCACAGTGGCCTTGGTGGGGCGGCAAAGGTCGATCTATTCAGGGCAGAGTTTTTGGTGTCTGGAGGGGACTGGGCATTTTAAATTGCTGACTTTGGATGGCATTTGTTGACTTCAAGTGGCCAAAGCGCTTCTTATTTCCTGGGACTGATTAGAAAATGTACAGGGCCCACCTGGGTTTTCATCCAGGGACAGAGAGTGTCCAGAGAACAGGTTTAAACGGGACAGTAGGAAACAAGCCAAAGCTGTCTCGGGTTACACCCAGCACACCTGCCTGTTCCGCATGCAGGTCCTCAGACGCCTCCACCTAATCACAGAATGACGGAGGCTCGCGTTTCCTCTCATGGCCGCCAATGCCGTGCGGCAGCCAACTTACAGAGTGTCTTCACTGCAAGACGGGCTACAGCCTGAAAACCGAGCAGCGAGTGTAAAATGGGTGGGAGAGGTATGGCTAAGCCTTTCGAGGTTGCTACTGGGACAGCAGTGCCACCTCCTCCTGACACATCCCCGAAGGTGAAGGCTGGGCTTCCACGGAGCATGCGGGTGCCTAACGTGGTGTGTTTTCTTACTTTTTCATGAGTGAGGTTGAATTTACTATTTTCCCTGGCCCACGCTGTTTCATTTCTGAGGGTGCTTTTGTGACAGTGTCTGTTACGGAGCAGTCTATCAGCAAGGATGATGTGTTATCTCTCCAAAAGCTCGGATGCTTGGCATATGTCTGCACAATTTAAACATTAGTAACCAATTAGCTGCAGAGAACCCATTTTTATTTTAAAAATCTCCTACCATTATTTCATTCTCTACTTTAGGAAATTTTGGAACTCCCAAATAAATAGCAGTCAGATATTTTGAATGATAGTGTCTCCGAGAGGAAACTAGCCCTAGAAGTTCTTTACCCACTAAGAACATCTCTAAGTCACCCTGCAGACTCTGTTTCTATGTCTTAGAATATCTTTTCCCCTAGGGATTCTGCAGTAGCTTGTGACACCTTATTTGGAAGAAGCACTTGCCAGAAAGTGAACTGGGTAAGGTGCAACTCAATTCTCCTTCACCCTTCTTAGAACCTCATGTGTCCTGGAATGGAGTTTATTGGCTGTTACTTGGGTTTGGGATTCCCTTTTGAGCAATTCTTTATCTCTGGAAACTTTCAGAATCGTATCCTCTAGCCATCTAAACATACACACACACACACAAACACTCTTACACACTCATCATTGTGACACTGAAAGGGCTGTTTGACCACACGCTTCAAGTGTTCAAGATAACTGTCCCCACCCCAACCTCCCCCTTCTCTCTCTGTTCCTTCTTTCCTCCCTCTGTCTTCATCTCCTCTCTCTCTCCCCTCCTCTTTCTTTTTCTTGTTTCACTAGCCCAGCCATTATGCTTCTACTTGCCCAAGAGAGTGTCGTTTAAAACATCGTCAGTAAGGACCGCACGTTATTACTTAATTTGGGGGATGTTACATCTTTTGCTTTAAGGGAAGTGTTAACTGATGTTACAGTGCTAATGATACAGGTCTGCCTCTCCTAAAATAATTATAGATCAATAAATTACAGGGTGAATTATAGAACAATTATAAAATAATTTACTACAGTGTTCCTTCAAGGGTTGATATAATGGATTTAATTTATCAAGCTTTGTTTTTTCCCTCTTTTCATAACTACTGAGTAAAACAACAGTAGCAGTCATGATGGCGAGTATTATATTCCAGTGAATATCCAACGATACCACCAATCAGTAATTCCATGCTTAACTTGTGGGGAACAAGCTATTCTCCATAGCAGCTGTACCACTCTGCATTCCTGCTGCACTGTGTGAGGACCCCCATTCTCCACGTCCTCACCGACACTTCTTTCCCAGCTTTTGATTATAGCATCCTAGTGGGTGTGAGGTGCTATCTTACTGTGGCTTTGGTTTGCATTTTCCTAATGAGTAATGACATTGAGCATCTTTCTTTTGTGTGAATTATATAAAATTGGAATGGAAAAATAAATAAGAACTGCAGATGCAGCATTTTTTTTCTCTCTCTCTCTCTCTCTAAATTGATTTCCCTCCCTCTCTCTGCCTACATACACACCCCTGAGATGGCAGACCTTTTGGCTAGAAGGGCTCTGTGGGGGTCGTTTAATCCACACCGTTGGCTCAGGGGGCCCAATTCAACACACATTTGTTGGGTGCTGGGCCCTGCTGGGCCCCACAGTGACGCAGAAAAAAGATAGGCTCGGTTCATGCCCTCATAGAATTGACAACCTAGTGAAGAGAAAGGCCCCCAACTGGAGTCACACAGATAAGGAAGGAGGTGAGTGTGCAGCACACAGGTCAGCCGTGGACTGGGGTGGGGTGCAGGCCTCTGTAGGAGCACATGGGCAGTCGCCTGGCCTGCCTGGCGGGTCAGAGAGTGCTGCTCTTGGGGGTGACTCTCAGGCTCTGACACCTCCGAGAGAGCTGGGGCTGGGGATGGGGGCAGCCCTGGCAAAGGTGCCAAGGCCCGCAGCGGGCAGGGAGGACGTGGTGGGTGCTGGAGATACAAGGATGAGCTCGGCCGGCAGCCCCGAGGCTGGCATGTGAATCGCAAGACAAGGGGCAAGGGGAGCTGGCAGCTGGGGGGTGCGGCTGGGATGAACGGACCTCAGGCAGCAGGAACGTCTGGCCCAGGAGGCCTGCCTCTGGGTGGGCAGCACCCGGGGCTTCCTCACCTCCTGAAGTCACTGCCCCCAGGGTCCGCAGTGGCAGAGCTACCAAGCCCTGGTCCAAGGCCCTGACCTGGGAGGTCCTGGGTGAGCCACTGGACTCCCCGTGCCTCAGTTTCTTTACTGGGACATGAAGAAGTAGTTTAGGACCATTACAGCCTTCCCACCCTGCCATTCGGAAAATCTCTGAGGCCATCATCTGAAGTGTCACTATCAAACACAACTTTGTCACCTCCTATATCCTCACTTCCATCTCAGTCCTCCTGGCTTGTCCCTCACAGAAAAGAATTTTCTCAAGAATTCAGGCTTGGACAACATGGGATCCAAAGATGGATTTCCAGGTCGACTCGTAACTAAGATGAAAAAGCAGCAGCTCAGCACCTGCTCAGACTTTGGATTTGTGGGGATTTCTTTTCCTGTTTTTAATGGACAGATAGCCATATGTATTTACTGTGCACAAGATGTTCTGAAGTTACACACGTTATAGAAGAGTGAAATCTCGCCAATTGACAAATGTGTCCAAAGGTAGTTATCCAAAGGTAAGTGAGTTAACCTCACTTAGTTATCATTTTTGTTGTGAGAACAATTACTCACCCTCACCATTTTTCGAGAATGTGTCATCACTCCCTATGGTCACCATGCTGCACAACACATCTCCGGGGCTTATTCCTCCTGTCTGACTGTAATATGTATCCTTTGACTAACATCGTCCCATCCTCCCCTCCCCGAACCAAGCTGTCAGCTGGTTAGATTCTACCTGTGAGTGAGGCCATGTGGTATTTGTCTTTCTGCATGGGGCTTATTTCACTTAACATAATGCCTTCCAGGTTTATCTAGATTGTTGTAAATGCTAAGATTTCAGTCTTTTCATGGCTAAATAGTATTCCACTGTTTATCTATACCACATATTCCTTATTCATTCATTTGTTGATGGACACTTATGGTGATTCCAAATCTTGGTTGTCATGAACAGTGCTACCCTGTACACAGGAGTGCAGATGTCTGCTCAGCACACTCATTTCATTTTCTTTGGATCCATATTCAGCAGTAGGGTTGCTGGATCATATGGTGATTCTATTTTTAATATTTTGAGGAACCTCCAGACTGTTTTCCACAATGGCTATACCAATTTACACTCCCAACAACAGTGTATGAGGATTCCCTATTCTCTCTACATCCTTGCCAACACTTGTCTTCCTTCTTTTTGATGATAGCCTTCCGAACAGGTGCAAGGCGATAGCTCATTGTGGTTTTGATTCGCATTTCCCTGATGATTAGCAATGTTGAGCATTTTTTCATAGATCTCTTGGCCATCTGCGTGTCTTTTTTTGAGACATATCTGTTCAGATCTTTTGTCCATTTTTAAAAATTGGGTTGTTTTCTTACTATTAGGTTGTTTGAGTTCCTTATATATTTTGGGACTAACCCTTTATCAGATGCACAGTTTTGCCATTATTTTCTCCCATTCTTTAGCTTGTCTCTTCACTCTGTCGATTGTTTCTTTTGCTGTACAGAAGGTTTTTAGTTTGATGCATTCCAATTTGTCTATGTTCGCTTTTGTTGTGTGTGCTTTGAGGTCATATCCAAGAAATCACTGCACACGCCCATGCCATGGAGTTTCCCCCTGTGTTTCCTTCTAGTAGTTTCATAGTTTTGGGTCTTACAGTTAAATCTTTAATCCATTTTAAGTAGGTATTTCACATGGCAGGAGACAAGGATCTAGTTTTATTTTTCTGCATGTGGCTATCCAGCTTTCCCAATATCATTTTTTGAAGAGACTCTCCTCTCTCCATTGGGTATTCTTGGCATGTTTTTTAAATATCATCTGGCTATAAATGCACAGATTTATTTCTAGGCTTTCTATTCTGTTCTATTTGTCTGTGTGTCTGTTTTTATGCTAGCACCATGCTCTTTTGATTACTATAGCTGTGTAGTATATTTTGAAGTCAGGTAATGTGATGCCTCCAGCTTTGCTCTTTTTGCTCAGGATAACTTTGGCTGTTCTTTTGTTGTTCCATATAAATTATATATATATATTTTCTATTTCTGTGAAGAATATCATTGGTATTTTGATGGGGATTATATTGAATCTGTAGATCACTTTGGGTCATATGGACATTTTAACAATATTTAGTCTTCCAATCCATGAACATGAATATCTTTTCATTTATTTCCTTTTTAGTGTTTTTCATCAACGTTTTATAGTTTTCAGCATAGAGATCTTACACTTCCTTGGTTAAATTTATGTCTAATTATTGTATTTTTTGTAGCTATTTTAAATGGTGTTGTTTTCTTGATTGCTTTTTCAAATATTTCCCTATTAGTGTATAAAAAAGCTCCTGATGTTTGTATGTTGATTTTGTATCCTGCAACTTTACTGAATTCATTTATTAGTTCTAATAGTTTTTTGATGGAGTCTTTAGAGTTTTCCATAGATATGATCACGTTGTCTGCAAACAACAATAATTTAACTTCTTCCCTTCCATTTTCAATGTCTTTTCTTTCTTTCTCTTGCCTAATTGCTTTGGCTAGGATTTCCAGTACTACATTGAGTAGAAGTGGTGAGCATGGACATCCTTGTCTTGTTTCTGATCTTAGAGGAAAAGCTTTGAGCTTTCCCCTGCTGAAGTTTCTTGAGAAGGAGAGTGACATACATTTCACAAAGGAAAGCAAACCCTTGTGGTCACAGACAGGGATTCTGGGCTGGGAGCCCTGTGCGCTTCCCCATGGTGTTCTTGGGACCTGAGAGAGGCTGCCTGATCATGAACCTGCTGCTGGATGAAGCTTTAAAAATCATACAGAAACATGGATGATGCCCCTCAAAGTTAAAAATGAGGTGGCCTTATAGTTGAAGACCGCAAAGCCTCTCAATATAATTTTCTGAAACCCTTTTTGTAGTACCCATGCTAAACCTTCCTGTTGTCTGTGCTTTTCCCCATGCAGGGACGTGCTGTGGGCAGGGGTTGGAGATAGAAATGGGTTGACTTTGGCCCCATGACTCGCTCACTGAGGAAGTTGTAAGCAGGTTGCTAGGAGGAGACAGAGGGCTTTGCAGAGAGAAAAACCTGGTGTGGATTTTTGGTGCTCTCAAAGCCATGTTGGATTCAAACTCATTACCCACTCTTCCCACTGCCTCTAGTGGAATCTGGCATCATGAGGGATGGACACAGAGTGGTTGCTTCTGGAGGAGAAGGAAGGTGGGATTTGGGATTCTCCTCTGCCTGAGTAGGGCATTGGTGGTACCCTGAGGACACAAAGCATGGGTGTCTCCCATGTGGACCCTATAAGTTGGGGGATGGCAGTGTGCCCACTTGCTGTCTTCAGGTCCTAGGCTGCGTGCCCTTCCCTTCCTGTTCTTCCTTCTTCCCTTCTCATGATCTCTCCTGGTCTCCATCTCTTCTCGTTGTTTTCTTTCCTTCTCTCTCATCTGCTTGTGCATTCGTGCATTCATTCCATCATCGTTTACTGAGCACCTTGTACCAGGCAAGCATGCGAACTCTGCCCTCAAGAGCCTGCAGCCCAGGGCTCAGGACATATCAATGAGGTTGATCAGGCGTGAAATAAGATCAAAATGGAGGAAGGAGCTGCTTGAGCTTGGGGCGGGGGAGGCTGGCCCTGCTTAGGGACTTGGGGACACTCCTGGGAGGAGCTGGCTTTGGGCTGAATCATTCAGATGAGTAGGAATCTGCCGAGTGGACAGGCATTCCAGAAAGGCACATTGCACGTGGGAAGCAAGGGAAATGAGCCAGGCCACGTCCTGAAGGAACGAGGTTTGTTATTCCTGGAGCAGTAAGCAGCTCTGAGGGTGTCAAGAGATGGAGCTCAGTGTGGCAGGAGCATGGGGAGTGGTGGGGATGAGCCTGTGGGCCATCCATCCTGTAGACCTGGGGCTGCAGTCTGTGGTTGGTTTATAGCTCAAGGGAGATGCCAGACCTGCTGTACAGACTAACAGATAACTGCCAGTGACCAGCTGCCTTGGGGACATTGCTTCTGATGTTCTTTGTATGGGTTTCTTGTAACCCTCATAGCAGCCCTGCACAGCGTGCATGATTGGCTCCATTATAGGAACAAGAAAGCCAAGGGTCAGAGAAGTGGAGTCAGTCGTTTGAGGTTAGCACCTGGTCAGTGGGTGATGTGAGACTGAGACCCCTGGCATGCTTCCTCCTTTATGCCAGTGCCCCCCTCTGTGTGTGGTGAGCCGCAGGGATTGTGTGTGGACAGTGGTAGTAGTGTGTGGTGTGTGGCTGCGTGGCTGTGGCTGGAGGGTGTGGTGGACTTGAAGTGTTGATTAGCATTGGCTGCTCTCAGCCTTCTCAGTTAAACACGCACAAGCCTGCTGTCTGTCACTGATTGCCATCTCCATGAGCCTGTGCTGAGGTGTAGGTTCACATGGCCGCGCAGATGTGGGTTGCAGAGCAGGCAGAGCTGGGTGAGATTCCAGCTCCGTCATGTTCCCACTCAATGGCTTTACCTTTTCTGCTCAGTTTCCTCATTTTTAAAGTGAAGGGAATCATAGCGTCTACCTTAAAGAGTTTTTAGATAAATCACTTAAAACATAGCAATTATGTAACAACTGCCAATAAGTATTAGTTATCATCATCGGACACTGTAAAAGATTTAGTGTGCAAACCTGTAAAATAGCTCCTAAATTGAATGATCTCACGGTCTAGCTGGGAAAATAAGGTGTAATTCAAAAATAAAAATAAAAATGTCAACTCTGTGCAGAAATTCCCAAATACATGTGTAGAGTCTACTATCCACACCAAGGAACGGGGAGAGACCACACCTTGGAGCCCCTGCAGAAAGTGTTTAGGGAAACAATGGGACTTGAATGGGAGCCTGGAGGCGTTAGGTAATGAGACAGGAAGGGAGAGAATATTCTAGAACGGAAGAATACCAGGTGAGAAGGTTTATGATGTATTTGGAAGCCACCTCCTGTGCCAGTCGGGCTGAAATACTGGGTTTGTGTGGAAGAATATGGGGTGAACCGTGGAGAAAACTGATGAAACAGGATGGGTCAGCATCATCCCACAAGCCAACTACTGCTTGGAGAAGAGTTAACTCGGTGGCTGTCTGTACGATGAACTGAAGTCAAGAAGAAATTAGAAGCAAGGATGAAACAAGCGAAGTAAACCCTTCTATGTTTAACCACAGCTTTGTAAACGCGTGACTCATCTCCATTCATGGGTGTCAGTGTGGTTCTGAGCATGCAGATGAATGTATCCAACCAGGGCTGAGGAAGCCGGGGTGACCCTGAGCTTTGGCCTTTTAGTTCTGTTCCTTTGCAGGCAGAAACAACTAGGAAACAAGGCCCATATTTTGGGAAGTAAAAATATTCTACTCTGAGATCTTTGCAGTTTTATTTCCTTAATTATTTTGGATAATCACCATTTTCAATTTTTTTTCCAATTTTCAAATCAACTTTAGATTTAGGCCCTTAAATATGTATTTTAGGAAGTAGCATCTTGTTGCCTTAGGAACGGTGTTTGAAAAAGTTCTTATTTGTGCTGTACATTTCAATGATAAAGAAAGTTCACTGGCATCCCCCTGTGGAAAATGCTTTTATCATTTAAAAAAACATATGCACATAGAAAGAGTTGGTAGAAGGCACTGTTGTAAGAGCCCAGGGTTGGTATTAGCAGAACTTAACGTATTCCCTCTCAAAATAAGATCATCGTTGGAAAAACTATAAATAATTTTCAAGTTTATTTTCAGACTGAGTTTGTTGTTAGTAGCACTTTAGGATTTACTGTGATGAAAGACAACGGTTGTGTTTTTAAAAAGTGTTGCCCACTTGGACTAACAAAGGGACTCAGCACTGCAGCCTCGATGGAAAGTTCTTTCTCCATGCAGGCACCAGATGGCGCCAAGCCGCAGGTCCTTCACCTGGATTAGTTCATTATTTTAAAAAAGAATTTGGGAATTATGGCTGCTGGCATTCTGGGCTCACTAAAATTTGTGTAATGTTTCCAGCTGTGGATAGAAGTGTCAAAGGCTATGTTTGATATGTTTTTCTGGAATTTATTCTCATCAGTGGTTGGAACTGGAAGGCCATCTTCCCTCTCAATTCTTGACTTTGGAGGGAAGTGAGGGAAGCAGCTTTCTGCTTAGGCTGTCCTGGGCAAAATCTGGATATCTGCACCACCTGCCTTACAGTTTTTCTGTTGTGCTTCCCTTTAACCTGTAGAAAAGTGATTTACTAGGAGTAACTTACCCTAAAGTGTCAGTGACTTACTTCACTAGAGGAATAGCCACAAAAAATAATGTCAGATGCAGAGGGTTAGGTTGCTACAGGATTTTTAACTCTCAGTGACAAAGCAGTTCAGAAGTTATGTTTAAGATTTACATTTACTTTTTTCCCTCTAACCTTGCTAGTATTGTTTTTATGTGAACAGATAATAAAAACATATGACATTTTGTATGATGAATATTTCTTACCAAGGCAAATTTGGTTTTGGTTGTTTTCACAAGAGTAGTAAAATTAAGATTAGCCACGCTGAGCTGACAGTGAACCAAAAAAAATAGTTTTTGGAGGTTTGATTTGAACTCTGAGAGGAACAGCGTAAGAAATGGAACAGGAAAAGACCTCCGAATATCCAGGAATGTTGTAATTGACATATTTGAATCTGAAAACACTGTTTATCCTTGCGGCTAATGCAGGGTAATATACAGTGCCAATGCTTCAAACAAACGGGGTAAATGCCACTGCTGAAATTACAGCTTCTGCTTACATTCTTTCAGCTTATCCTTTATTTTTATAAAAATATTCCTCTTGCTGAACATATATTTTGAGATTAAGAAGTGTCTTTTCTTTCTCAGAGAAGAATATTTCTCAGCCCTCCATTCTCAAGACAGATGAGTGCTTTAGAAAGAGGACTCTGCAGCGGCGAGGAGGCTGGAATGACAGGCAAAGCAGGTAGGACCAGGAGATGGCTTCGTTCCCTCAATCACTCATCCAAAGACGTTTAATGAGCACCTACCTACTGTGTGTCAGGCATTGTACTGGGCAATGGGGATATCATAGTTGGTGATAAGTGAGGAGAGATGAGTTCATTTGTGAGAGGCTCTGACCAGTGGAATCAGAGGAAGGGAAGGCCCAAGGTGGGCCAGGTTCAAAGACATTTTGGAAGTAGAATCTTCAGAACATGATGATCTTTTGGAAACAGGGCAGGGATGTGAATAAGCACGTAATGTCCCCATGGGTTTGTCTTTCCGAAGGTTTAAAATCCTCAAGAATAAGGAACATAGGCATGTGTGGTAATGGTCTCCACGGTGGGGGAGTATTATGTCAGTGCACCTGCATGTTAACTCTGCTCATGTAGAGGCCACGTCTTCACCACCACAAAGCCTCAAGCATGCATATCTGGTCCCTCCTACCCCCTCCCTATTGAGGTGCAATAAAGGCCCATGTTTCTCCTAGTATGGGAACAGAACTAAGTCCTTTGTTCTATTATTTGACATGTATTGACTCAATCATTCGATGAGTATTGATGAAGTGTGTTCTAAGCTTGTACCAGGCTAGGTCTTCTACTGCAATCCCCATGCTTACAAACCTTGCCAACCTGTGCCACCTGCAAGCTTTCTGACCTTGGGCGTCCTCATCCCTTCACCTCCACTGGTAAAGATGAGCTAACTGGTAAAGATGAGCTATGGAAAGAATGTGGAGTAGTCCTCGGCACATAGTAGGAATTTAGTGAATACCAGTTCTCTTCATTCACAAGCACTTAATACGCCAGGTCCTGGAACAAAAGACAAATCAGATGGAAAGAGGCTCATAACGCATCCCGGCCTGGCAGAGTGAGAGCGGCTCCTGGAACCAGGATTCCACGTCAGCTTTCAGCTTTTTTTCTGCTTTTTCCTTCTTTTCAGGCCTTTTAGGATTTGGTTCTTGTTTTAAAGCTTCTGAAGGAGACAGCCAAGTAGCCTGTCCTTACTCTATGGGCTGGAAGCAATGAGTGATTGCTAAAGAGGCTTTTTCTCAGCAAAGGGCAGAGGCAAAGGAGAGAAGAAAGGAAGGACCCTGTGCCGCGAAGGAATTTTCTCATTTTCTGCTGCTGGTGCTTGCGTTGGTGTCTTCCTCAGCATGCAGGGGAGGCCCAGAGAGGCACTGCTACGGGTTCCAGACATTCCTTGTATTCTCACTGCCTGGCTCTGTCCTCAACCACTTACTTCCGGTGTTAGCAGTGAGTCTCAAAGGAACATTGTGCTGAACTGCTCTCCATCTCAGCTACATGACCCTGCAGCCCTCGGGATGAAGGATTTCGGTCTTTGATTCCGGCGTCCTGGAGTCTTGCTTACCGTCAACTCCATGCGGAGAACTGTAGAAAACAGGATAAAGACGGAGACTAGGCCGAGCCGTCCAAGGCAGTAAGTCCACAGTAAGTGGGGCGAGTTAGGCCGTTTCCGCACCGCTATAAAGAAATACCTGAGGTTGGGTAATTTAGAAAGAAAAGAGGTTTAATTGGCTCATGGCTCTGTAGGCTGTACAGGAAACATGGTGCTGGCATCTGCTGGGCTCCTGGGGAGGCCTCAGGAAAGATAATCATGGCAGAAGGCGAAGGGGAAGCAGGCGGGTCTTAATGGCAGGAGCAGGAGCAGAAGAACGGGGAGCTGCCACACACGTTTAAATGACCAGATCTCGTGAGAGCTCCCTCACTATCACGAGAACAGCACCCGGGAAGGTGCTAAACCACTCATAAGAAACCACCCCTGTGATCCAGTCACCTCCCACCAGGCCCACCTCCAACACTGGAGATAGCATTTCAATGTGAGGTTTGGCGGAGACACACATCCAAACTGTAGAAAGTGGACAGGATGGCTGGAGCGGTAAGTGTGGGGAGATGAGGGAGGGTGTCTGAGGGCACTGGAGCCCGCTGGAGGGCAGCCGCGGATGAGAGGAGCTGGGCGGGGCTCGTGGAGGCGGGGCTTCTGTTGACCCGGATGGAGCGAGTGGGCGGGCGGGCGCGGCCCCAGCCATCCCTGCTAGTCCGCTGAACTGTGGCCTGGGGAGTGGCTTTTCTGTTGGGCTACATTAGTGGTATTGGGTTCAAGGCTGAGAGCACAGAAAGAATCCTGAGAAGCCTTTGTGGGGCCCATCCCGTCCAGGGCCTGTGCATGAGCAGCTGTCATGTGCATGCCATGATGACCGTCACTGTCAGGACCGAGACATCCTTGCGGCCCCACAGGTCGCCACCCTCCTGGCACAGCACACCTGCCAGTCATTTGGGCTTTGCGCTGGTGTCTCGTTGGGACCTACAGTTCAGGTGAAAAGTCATCACACAGAAACCACTGCAGAGAAATTTCACAGAGTGCAGTGCCCCTCCAGCTCAGTGAACAGTTGATGTTAGATGATCCTTGGCAAAAACGCTTCATCTTAATCAGAGGACACCTCGTTCTTACAAGCTCTGTATAGCAGTTTACTTTGTAAGCTGGAAGGGCCTTAGAGCTGACCGATTGTTGCTGAGTTTTGTGATTTTTCTACTCTGCTATCCTGACTTTGCCTCTCGCCACTTTAAGAATTCCAACCATTCCAGCCAGGAAAACTCACTTCAGCTCCTCAGCTACCAACAGCAAAGACACACATAGAGCTGCCCTCAGATCCCAGAGAAGGAGAAACGTTTGCGTGGTGCCCTCTTGTTCTCCTGGGTACAAAGTGTTTCATTTTAATTACTAATTTACTGTAGGAACCCAGGGATTCGTGTATTGCCTCTCTTTGTCTTGTAGATCAGGAATGTGGTTTTAACAGCTTATTTGTTACAACAAAATTCCATTTTAAGAGAACCCGTAGAATTTTTTTTTGGTTTTACTTGTAGGGATTCAGACCATATAATGAGTCCCTTTATAAATGGGTTCAGATAACACAGCGCAGGAGTAGCCTTTGTCTCCAACAGACTGGAGGAATAATAAAATGTAGTCACTACTAAATTATGTCATGGACTGGAGTAGATTTTTACCATTAATTGGATCTAGGCCCTCTGACCTTTTCGCAGGAAGCAAACTAAAGGTATAATAATTTTTACAAGGATGAGCTTTTTGCACTTCCAGTAATTTTTTTTTAGAACACCGAAATAATTTCTGGACATTGAAAGAACTCTGACGTACTGTTCTCGAGATAAACAGAGCTTTGAATTTCAAGGTTGTCACATTTTTCTTTCTCCATACCCTCTGCCCCCACAAAGTGAAGATAATACAGGTAAATGAACTCAAAGATAACCCTCATTCAGGAACAAAAATCTAATTGAATCACATTTATATTTCTACTGGTAAAGTTTTAAAATGATCTCATTCAGTGTCTTCCCAAGAACATCAAGATAAATAGAAGCAGATTACAACATTTGGCAAATCTAAACGTACATATTCAGTGGCATTTTTTTTTCTTCTGAGATTAAATACTTTTTATAAAACTCAGAAAACTCTGAAACTAAAATATTGAAAGGAGGCTGAAAAAATGGGAAACTCCTGAAGGGCTTTCCAGGTAATACAGGGTGGAGAAGCAAGGGAAAGTTGTAGATGGGTGTTACTGTTGATTTCACATTTCAGTTTATTTTTGCTTTTTCATTTCTGCCTATTTTGCATGTTCTTTGCCCCACATGTTGGTAGGGCCGCTATTGTTCTTACCAGCTCTGCTAAACACTGTCCGTTGGTTCAAGATTTTTATCATTTTTAAAATGATGCTTACAAGTCAATTGATAGAACGGAACAAATACCGTGGGTGATTCACAGTCTGTCATTAACATGCTGAAAAGGGAGACTTTTCTGAGTTTAATAATAGGATGGCTGGGTCAAATGCTAGGTCCATAAGAGCTGCTTAGTAAATTTTTTTTTTTTTTTTTGAGATGGAGTTTTGCTCTTGTTGCCCAGGCTAGAGTGCAGTGGCATGATCCCGGCTCACTGCAACCTCCACCTCCCGGGTACAAAAAATTCTCCTGCCTCCGTCTCCGGAGTAGGTGGGATTGTAGGCGTGCGCCACCACGCCCTGGTAATTTTTGTATTTTTAGTAGAGACGGAGTTTCACCATGTTGGCCAGGGTGGTCTCAAACTCCTGACCTCAGGTGATCCACCCGCCTTGGCCTCCCAAAGTGCTGGGATTACAGGCGTGAGCCACCACGCACGGCCTGCTTAGTAAATTTTTTAGTGACAGTTTAACCCAGCTAAAGACTATACAAAGAATAGAAACTTTCCCAGTACTGTACACTGCATCCTGCTCTCTGAAGGTGGAGAGGGTGTTGGAGCTTCAGTTTGAACCACTTGACAGAACCCATCAGATCACTGTTCAGTATTTTATCAATTTAAATAAGAAAACCAAATAATTTAACCTTTAGATGTGAAATAATTGCCTTGGGATAATAGTATAGAATCTCTCATTTAAGGACTATTGTATGAAAGGTTAGAGCTAATCATTTTGTTTTAGAATTTAATATGCAAAAAGTATGTGTCTCTTGGACATATACTTATATCCATGTATTTTCTGAAATTATTTCCAAGACATGGATGCATCTTTTTTCTATGCCTTCTTTGTGCAGCTGCGGAAAGATAATTAGCAACATATAGAAAGTATTTTGAAAGTAGAGACGTGACAAGCAATCACTCATACTTCTGCCGAACTGTCACAGGCTGTTTGTAAGTGGGGTCAACAACATGTTGACGACATGGTTGAATGCTTTATTTGAAGTAAAGATGTGTGATCTTTGAATGAAGTTATTAATGATGTGACAGAAATCTTGAAAACCTCTCATTTCAATGGGAAACAACAGTCAAAGCCTTGTACTAACAAGTCAGTTGCCAGGACGCAGCTTGGAGCACAAGATATTGCGCCTGTGGATGTTGGCTGCACCAATATGAAGTAGGAAAAGCATTAACGCTGTGAATCTCAGTCTTTCTGCCTAGAACCTTATCAGGGTAATGTAGTACACGGCTAATGGTTTTCCTAATCAAGTTAGAACTTTCTTTTTCTAGTTTTGCACTGAATCAGTATAGATACGATTGTGCTAGAGAACGAGCAAAAGACTTCATTTCATGCTGTCTTGTTCTTACCACTCCCGTAGTACAGGGGACCTGATGGAGAAAGGGTAGGCGCGGATGTGTGGGCCAGGCCGAGGGGACTAGGCAAAGCTGGGGTACCTAGCAGAGTCCCCAAAGGTTGGAGGGTGGCACAAAGAGAAAATAACCATTTATTCCTGAAATTCCAGTATTCTTAGATAGTATTCTAGGCCCCACATCTCCCCTCAAGAAAAACATTTCAGGTGGACTAAAAATGAGGGAACCACTCCCTTAAAACAAAGTTTCCTCCCAGGAAGTGATGTGGAAGCTCCGTCCACCGAGTCGTGGGTGGCAGCTGGACAGTGAACAGTGACTGGCCTGTTAGTCCCGGGGTCACTGCAGGAGGAACGGAGGCTCCTCCCTCTTCTCCTTCTGCTCTCTGGGGCCACAGTGTCACTGAGAGTGACTGTCCTTATGTTCCTACATAATCAGGTCATGCAGGTAATAGGAGCTCTGGTCCTTTTAAAAATAATTTGAGGGAAATGTTTTTAGGAGAGGATTGGAACAAACGCTTCTTGGGTTTCTTCCAGTTTACTGCACAGAAACCATTTACTAGCAGCTTAATGAATCCCGATTGATCGCGAACTGTCATGTCAGGGTAACCGTCCTCATTTTCTCTGTTTTCAGGTTTATTTTGGTTACTCAGATGTTTGCCTCTGCTCCTCAGAGGTAGTGAGCTGATAGTGTATTTTTCATCACTTTAGAACAATGCATGAGAAAGCAAAATTCTGGCTTCCCCGCACCCTCTCACTTCTCTGATTAACATCCAGAAACAATTCACTTCTGAGCAAAAAGGCCCTGCTCCCCTGTCATTTTTTGCAGCACACTGTGCTCCCTGAAGCTGCAGGTATGTCCCCTGTTGTTGATGGGATAGCCTCATCTATGTTTATGCTGTTTAATTGTGTGAGTTCCCTGTAATCTGTAAGAAGAGAGCCGCCTGTCCCGGGCCGTGAAACGCCTGAGACAGCCGATCATTATGCTCCGGTTCAGACTGTTAACGCTGTAAAAACAACAATCTCGGTTTGAAGGGAGATCAGCGGAGCTTATTCTGATTAAAAGGAAGCAAAGTATTTTAAGTGGCTGGTGGGTGAGGGGAAGTCAGGTACAGCCGCGGTATCTGATAGGTGGGGTCTTAGCCGGTGTTGACAGCTGAGGTTTAGGAGAAAATGCTCGGACTAAAGAATGCCATTCTCTTCCCAAACATCCAGCTATTTGTTTGAATATTATCGGCATTTTCAAGAGGGGTTTTCAAACACGTGCAGAGCTTCAAATATGTAGTCCTTCAGTTCAGCTTTTTGAAGCCTTGGGAAATGCAGTGTAGCAACCACAGTTGGACATTTTGTTACAAAAATGACCTGCAAGTAAAATGTAGAGTGAAGGTGTTTTTCCCACTAACTTTTACAACTATGTTTTAATGCTAAATTTGTTAAAGACTCTTTAATACACACACATATACACACACATGTATTCACTAATGTGCTTGTACTCTAGAAATTGTGACCTCGTAATTTATCATAAATAGGGTAAATAGGTGCCGTGTTGTTATAAAAGCCATTTTATGCTTAGCTAATTATGTTTTCCTCCGCTTGATACACACATCAGATGGATTTCTTTTTAACAACATTACCTTCACATAAAGGGGAACAATCAGCATACACAGATTTCGAGTTTTAGAAAAAGCTAATATTTCAGAGAAAATACTCCTTTTATAATCAAGCTGGATGTAGGTTTCATTCATTCACTCACCCACTCACTCAGCAGGTACAAGAGGTGGGCACAGAGCACCTGCTGTGTGCCAGGCACTGTTCGGGTGTTTGGGAAATGTTAAACTTAACAGAGATCAAATCTGAGCTTTAATAGAAATCACACTCTCATTTGAGGAGACAGACAGTAAATAAGCGAATAAGTTCCATGCCCATTAAGTCAGCTGGCCGTGAGTGCTGTGGAGAGAGACCGAGGCAGGGAGTGCTGGGTGGGGTGGGGGCTGAGGGTGGCCTGGGCCTCGCTGGGCAGAGGATGCAGGAGCGTGGGCATTCCTTGGCTCTGGGGAGATGTGTCTGCCGGGTGGCTGCAGGTGCTGTGGGGAGAGGCCCACATGTCGGGGACAGAGGGAGCAGAATGTGCCCTTGGCCCAGGCCAGTGGGCAGTGTCGTGATCACAGAACCGTGGTGAGCAAGAACCCTGAGGGTCATGCCCAGCAGAGATGGGGCTGATCTGAGCTTGAAAATCATGCTCCGGCTTCTCTCTTTTTTTATCGTGGTAAAATATGCATGACATAAAATTCACCATTGTAACTGTGCAGCAGCATTAAGTACATTCACACTGCTGTGCAACCATCACCACCGTCATCTTCACAACTTTCTCATCTTCCCAAACTGAAACTCCATCCCCATCCAGTTACTCACTCCCAATCCTCCCGCCAGCTCCTGGCACCCACCTTTCCACTTTCTGTGTCTCTGAATTTGAGGACTCCGGGACCGCACACGAGTGGATCAGACAGTGTGTGTCATTTGGTGACTGACTTTCTTCACTGGGTATTGTGTCCTCAGGGTTCATATCCACTGTGGTGTGTGCCAGGATTTCCTGCCTCTCTAAGGCTGAGGAATACTCCCCTGTCTAGATGGACCATGTCTGGTTTATCCCTTCATTTGTTGATGGACACTTAGTGGCATCCACCTTTTGTCTGTTGACAATAACATGGCCACAGACATGTGTTTGAGTCCCGGCTTTCCCTTCCTTGGATGCACACCCGGAAGTGGAAGTGCTGGGTCCTGTCATGACTCCGTGTGATACTCTGAAGGATTGTGACACCCTTTTCCACAGTGTTGCACCGTTTTACATTCCTGCCGGCCGTGCATAAGGGCCTGGGTATCTCCACATCCTCACCAATGCTTATTTTCTGGTTTTTTTTTTTTTTTTTTTTTTTTTGATAAACTGCCTTTCTTTGGGACAAGATTGTAGGGCCAAGGGCCAGGGCAGGAGGAGCCGTCCAGGTGGGAGCAGAGGTGCTGAGTGGCGGTTGTGTCCTGGGATGGTGGGAGGTGGGGCACATGCGTTGCTGCTTGGTTAAACGTTGGGTTGGGAGAAAAGGAAACACCGGGGAGGAGTCCAGTGTCTTTGGCCTGAGCAACAGACAGGAAGGCATTTCCTCTGCTGTGAGGGATGTGGAAAGAGCAGCTGGGGACAGGAGGGCCGGAGGGCTAGAGTTGGATGCATAATGTCTGAGATGCTCTTTGGCTGTGGATGTGGTGGGGATGGGTTAGGGCTGAGTGGCAGGTGGACGGGCAAGACTGGGCTCCGAGGGAAGTTTCTGCTGCAGATACAAATGCAGTCTACTGTGAACCGTCTTCATCGTCTGGCTACGAGATGAGGAAAGGGGTCTGCTGTGACCTGTGTATCTCTGGTCACATCCTGACCCAGCTAACAAAATGACACACAGAAAGCACCTGATGGGATGCAGTGAGGGAAGGTGAGAACAGCCACTCAGCAGCAGCGTTAGAAAAGGCTCCTCCTTAGAAGGGCTGTGGCATTTGTCTTCTCGTCCTCCCCTGTCCTCTGCACCTCTCGGTCTTTCCTCTGTCTTTTGAGCCAGCTCCCTCCTTTCCCCCTAATCTCCCCTCTTCCCCCAGATGACACCTGAATCCTGAGAGCCAAGAACTTCCTCTTGTAGGTCTCACAGAAACCTTTTATTCTCAGGTCACAGTGATTTCCATTTTATATCCCAAGCTGCAGCTAGGAGCCACCGATTCTTAATTATGGAAACTCTTATGCAAACCTGACGAATGTTCGTGTCTTCTCGTCAGGCCTATGTTCATGGTCTGATGGCTCTCCGGGCGTCAGCCATGTGGGAACGAGAGGAACGTGGTGCAGGTCCCACGTGGAATCTGCCCATGCGATTTCCTGGCTGGAGCTCTCCCGGGAGCTGGAGAAGCCTCCAGCCCCCCGTGCATCCCCCCAGTGTCTCCTTTTTGGGCCTCGCTTCGGCTGTCTCCCTGCATGAGATGATGTCATGATAACCGATTCTTCCTACCTCTTCCCCGTGCTCCCACCACCACTGAGGTTCTTCCCAGGTGTCCAGGGCACTCCAAGACCTGCCCCCTCCGTAAGATCCTTTCTCACCATCACAGCCTGTATTCTTTCCCACTTCTCTGAAATCTCAAAGCTCTTTTGTTGTTGCCGGTTTCAAGCCATCTGATCACGTAATCATGTTGTTTTGTGGGAAGGTCTTGCTCTTCTACTCTGACAGGCAGAGCTTCTGAGGATAGAGGTCACATCTATGATTCGTTTGGTCTCCTGCTGGTTTTCTGGCCCCGTGATGGGCAGATCAGAACAGGCTCCACCAGTATTGTTGAAGGAGAGACAGAGCCTACCCTTCATACACCTTGCACGTGAGGGTGTCTCACGGTTTCTTCCACATAAATAGATGGCTTCTTGTAGGGCATTACAGGGTAAACAACAGCAGAAGCAAGATTACCCTGAAAGATGGCCCATCGCTTTTGGTGACGGCGGTCATCTTTCTGCCAGTAGTTCAATCTGATGTCAGTACAAGTGTCTGGATGTGAAAACAAAGAGCTCCTTCTGGGAGGCTTTAACCTGGCCCCGTGCTCCCATGGAGATCTGGCCATGAACTAGAGCTAAGATGGGTCTGTGCTCTTTGGAAGATAGCAGAACTGGCTCCATCCTATTCTTGAATCTTCACCAGGATCAAATGTTTGGGGACATGGGACGTTGGTGTGTTGGAGAAATGTGTGTCTTTGATTGGCCCAAGCACTGGGGAGCTGTATCTCAGAAGCCTGGTGCGTGCTCCAGATGTTTGGGTGAGACCGTGTAGTATGAGGGCAGGGAGAAGCACCTCTCAGCACGGCACTGGGTGTGCACCTCCATCTCAGGCCACGCAGAGCCACTGCAATGCAGCACCCAGATCTCCCTTTAGGAAAAAGGATGAATTCCTCCAGCTCCCGGGAATGCTGCCAGCAGACAGCACTTACTGTCGGCATTCCCTGGGAACCGCTTCAGGTGAGTGGACAGACCTGCCCAAGTGCACGTCTCCTCAGAGAAACCCACATTCAGTGACAGAGAGAAGCAGGTGTGCAAAGGCCTGGTCTCTCGCCCCGTGAGGGAGAATGCCGACGGCCGTGGGGTAGGTGGAGGCCTCCCTGAAACCGTAGTCCTGCTCTCCTCCTCCCTGCAGGCTGAGATTCTGGAGGCTGTCCTGGCATACTCCCTGTGTGCCAGCCTCCTGTGCAGGGTTTGCCTCCTGTGGAACCCATGAGGACAACCCCAAGGCGTCTTGGCTGTTCACTCCCCAACAGCACCTTGCATTAGCCTTCGTGAGTTCCATCAGCACCACCTTGGCATTCAAGGCTGCTCTCCCCCAGGAGTAAGCATGGGGTGCTCAGATGGAGTTCATCTGCAAATCACCCTGGATGCTGCAATTCATCTAAATTAAGTAACATGTACACAAAACCGGGTCTCACAGGGGCCTTGCACATGTGCACATGTGTTGTGAGTCCTCTGGGTTTGAGATGATGCCAAACATCTTTAACACTCCCCTCGCACGCCCTACGCTGCAGCATCTGACTATCTCTTCCTGTGCCTGTCAGGGGCAGTGGGTGAGCTGGCAGCCCACTTTTTGTGTCCTGTGAACTCTGTGGCCCCTTGTCTCAGTGTCCCTGTCTTGCGTGGCTCCATCTGCAGCATCTGACCATCTCTCTGTGGGGAGACACTCTCAGGGCGCCCTGACTGTGTTGTGGGACCCATCATAGTAGCTGGTGTCTTACCCCTTTCCATTGTTTTTATTCTCAAAGACCCAGCTCGGGGCTTTTGCCTTTCCTATTTGATGTGATGCCATTTAATCAGCTAGAAGTCTTTTTCCTTTAAATTGATGAGCAGAATTCTTCATGAAGTTTTGTTACACTATGAGTTCCTTGCAGGCAGAGACTGTGTTTTATACACCCGAGTATGTCCCTGGGCACCTGACTTTCTGCTTAGTCCACAGCAGGCGCTCACACCTGCTTCCTGAAAGAGTAAGAAAATGCTGCCCAGGTTGGACTGCACCAAAGCTCCCAGCCTGAGCTTGGCAGGTAGAAATGCCTTCTGTGGTTACCAAGGCAGGTTAATGTTCGGTAAGAATTCCTTTCAAATGCCTTCTAGTCTCCTGGAAATTCTACACACGAACAGTAACCTGCCGGGGATCGAATTGCAAGCCAAAAGTCATCCTATGAGAGTAAATAGAGTTCTCAAAGTTTTATTTAGTAACCTCCCTTTACAAAGCTATTTTTTTTCCTAAGTGAGAAACAAAACCAGAATTCTAACTCTGAGTTAAACCTAAGCAAACAGTGGTGAACACAATGGATTATGGAGCTGTAACCGGAGCTGGGCCCAACCCTGAGCAAATGGTGCAGCCAGCGAAGTGTGTCTTTGATGCCCTCTCCTTTCTGTGGGTTCCACCTGCACCCTGATCTGGGCTCCCTCACAGGCATCTCCGTGAACTTCAAAGCTGGAACTCCACCCACAGCTGAGCTGCACCCAGACAGAGATGCGGGCGGAGCTTTCTAAGGAACCCAAATTAGCAGCTCATGGACGCAGCGTTAATTTGCTCTTGCTGCTGGCTGACTTTGAACTTAGTATCTCAGTTTTCTCTCTGTGTCACCGGCTTTGAACTTCAATGCTTTGGTGCCTGCATTCTCTTTATAACCAACTGCGCCCCGGGACCTCAGAGGGCCCCACGAACCCCAACCACCACCTGCCTGGACTCAGCCTGCCTCTGCTGCTCAAATCCTCACCTGCCTCAGCACCCCAAGACAGACACCTTGGGCCCCACATGGGCTGGAGACATTTATTGGCAGTCCTCATGCACTTCTCTGACCTTGGAGGGCTCTTTTGGTTTAAGACTGAAGCCCAGGACAGAGCAAAAGGAGACGGAGCTGAGAAAATGCGATCATCCTGTGACTATCCTGGGATTCTGGGCTTTTCTGTCCGTTAATTCACCGAAGGAGGAAACTTAGCTCCCTGATCATTCAAAACACTCGTGCCTTTTCCCCTCAACTCCTCATTTTCTTTTCCTGACCAACCTCTAGTTGTCTGACAAATAAATCAGTGTGACTTGCCAATAGTGACAAACCCTGTTGTAATGTAGCTTCCAAAGCAGTGGGTGCATTTCCAGAAGGTGTCTCTTTATCCACCCAGGCCTTATTTTCACAGGGACTTCAGAACAGAAAATAATTTTGGTGGCTTTTAGTTCTTTTCAAACGATAGGCACACAGCTAGCTACCAATTCTGCCTGTGAAAGGTGGGCATCCAGAGCTCAGTAGAAATGAGGGCTGAGGGAAACACACACTTGGAGAACTTTAATCACAAAATAAGAAAAATAAACAGAACTGCAACTTGCAAAGGGAATGAAAATGAACAGCTACCTAGATTTTCCCCTGCAAATGCCACACATTTTATGATTTGAAAACCAAGATATAACCAACATCCCAGAACTCTTGGGCTAGACCTGGCTCCACCCCCTCATGTTAAAGATGAGGAAACTGAGGTGCTGAAGGGTTAAATGCCCAAGGTCAGGGTTTGTGGCAGTGGGTGGCAGGCAGGCCAGGTGCTGCCGGTTTCTGGCCCTAACTCCAGGGCTCTCCAGGGGCAGAACGGGGTGGCGGGGCTTTATCAGGTGGTGCTGCAGCTGTCCATAGCCCACTCTAACCTCAGTTCCGCTTCTCCCACACGGACTCCTACTCCTGACACGTGGCTACTAGAATATAGCACACGCGAGGGTGGGTTATTTGTTTTGTCCACTGATGGATTCTGGCGCCTGGACTCATGCCTGCCCCAAATGTGTTGGGCGAACATCTGGGGGTCTCTGAACACATCCCGTGTCCTCCGGACTCCATGGCTTCAGATGGGCTAACTTCTCATCCTTTCCACCTCTCCAGAACCTATTCCCTTCTTGAAGTTTCAGCTCAAATGCCCTTTTGTGCAATCATCAGTCTGAAATGTTTCCTCCTCTCCCTCTGGATTCCTGTGGCATCCCTGTGCCTGGTGATTTGAAGTTGCCTTATTCTCACCATATGATAGGTGCTCAGAAACATGTCTCACGTATCTAAGATGCTGCCCATCAACACCTGTTCATTGGTTGATTAGCCCCTGTCAAGGAAGAGTTGCCCTGTTTATTGGTTGGTTGGCCTTGTCAATGAAGAGTTGCCCTGTTCATTAGTTGATTGGCCCCTGTCAAGGAAGAGTTGTCCTGTTCATTGGTTGATTGACCTTGTCAAGGAAGAGTTGCCCTTTTCATTGGTTGATTGACCTGGTCAAGGAAGAGTTGCCCTGTTCATTGGTTGATTGGCCTTGTCAAGGAAGAGTTGCACAGTTCCTTTCTCTGGAGGCCCTTAGGGTTTTGCTTCAAGGGTGGAGGTGGTGAGTCTCTGGGTCTCATGGAATAGACACTTTGCCTGGCAGGGGCAAGTGCTGGAGGAGAGACCCAACAGCAGCTGTGGTAGAAACTCACGACAGGCAGGGAGGACTACTTCAGTTCCTGAAGGGAAGATAGGACAACTTTCAAGGCAGTAATTCAAGGCAATTTCAAGGCTGGGTGCTGGCGGAGTCTCAGCGTTTTTGGGCTGTGGCAATCAGTCCCATGCCAAAAAGGACATAATTAAAAAGAGCCAGGATGTGGATCTCAAAGAACTGAGAAGAGCAGAACTGCCATGCTCCGGACGACTGGGCTGGAGGTGGGTGTGGGAGAGGGAGTGAAGCCACTTGAGTTGGGGGCAGGATGATTTGGGATGGTGACCTGGCCAGGTCATTCTATTAACAGTTTCTGATTCTTCTATATTTCTTAGTATTATAATTTCAATCCTGATGACTTTCGTCAATGCAGTGACTCCTAGTGATCAAGAGCTCTTGAAAATCATGGGTCCTCAGATGGAAACCTCAGAGCACACAGACATTTTCTGTGCAGTGTCATCTTTATTTCCATGGTCATCACAGAAATTCCTGAGTGGATGGTCAGCGGCTCTGCCAGACCGAGGGCTTTGGAAAGAGGGCTCCATCTGCCTCCTTAAAGCCCAGGGCCACGGTTTGCCCCATGGAACTTACAGCCGAAGGTAACGCCCAGGTGGTTCCCTCGCTTTTGCTGAGGAGGCCGTGGCTGCAGAGGGCCAGTGTCTTGTTGGAGACCTCATCTCTTCTCACTGGTGTTGGCGACTTCCTCCTGAGGTCCAGCTCACCTCCTGTTCGGGCTCCTCTCCGGCCCTTTCTTCCTCTGCCCTCCCTGCCTGATGCTGCCCTGAGAGCTTGGCCCTGGACTGGTGGCACACCCAGCCCCGTCCCTTCTGTCTGCTGCAGACCTTCCCTGGGCTCCTCGTTGGGAATGCTCCCCTCCTCTGTCTGAATCTTTGTCATCTCGGAAGGTCTGGCTGGTGTCATTCTCCCCGGCGTATGTTTGCTTATTTTTCATTTTACCCACACAGATTTAGAGCATTAATAACTCCTATTCCACCCATCATCAGTGGCACACCCTGAATTATTCCTTGATTAATTTCTTAATTAATTAATTAATTTGTTAGCTGAAACATCTCCGTCCTGAGGGCAGCGGCCGCACCTTCTTTTGAATCCTGGTCCTGTCTATTCAATCAATACCTGACTGATACTGCAGAGTGAGCTGCCTAAAGTAATAGCTGAATTTTCTCTGTAAAATATTTTTTTTTTTTTTTTTTTTTTTTTTGAGACGGAGTCTCGCTCTGTCGCTCAGGCTGGAGTGCAGTGGTGCAATCTCGGCTCACTGCAAGCTCCGCCTCCCGGATTCACGCCATTCTCCTGCCTCAGCCTCTCCGAGTAGCTGGGACTACAGCTCCCGCCACCACGCCCGGCTAATTTTTTTTTGTATTTTTAGTAGAGACAGGGTTTCACCGTGGTCTCTATCTCCTGGCCTCGTGATCCGCCCGCCTCGGCCTCCCAAAGTGCTGGGATTACAAGCGTGAGCCACCGCGCCCGGCTTCTCTGTAAAATATAAGATCATAACTCATAACTCACGTGCTCACGCAAAAGACGGACCTTGTGGGAAACATGCTTCTCTCTACTCCAGAGGCCTGCATCCTTTCTGCAGTGGGATTCAGGGAGCCCCAGGGCTCTGCTTGGCTCCTGCAGTCTTGTCATTATTATTATTGTTGTTATTTGAGAAAGAGTTTCGCTTTTGTCGCCCAGGCTGAAGTGCAGTGGCACAATCTCGGCTCACTGCAACCTCCACGTACCAGGTTCGTGCAATTCTCCTGCCTCAGCTTCCCAAGTAGCTGAGATTACAGGCATGTGCCACCACACCTGGCTAATTTTTGTATTTTTAGTAGAGACGGGGTTTCACCATGTTGGCCAGGCTGGTCTTGAACTCCTGACCTCAGGTGATCCACCCGCCTCGGCCTCCCAAAGTGCTGGGATTACAGGCATGAGCCACCATGCCCAGCCAGTCTTGTCCTTATTCTTAAAAGGATTACCTTTCAGGACTCAGCCACTTCCCTCTGTCCCCTCTTCCTGTCCCTGTCAGGGGCAGTGGGTAAGCCGGCGGCCCGCTTTTCATGTGCTGTGAACTCTGTAGCCCCTTGTCCCAGTGTCCCTGTCTTGCATAGCTTCAGCCTGTCAGCCTCCACCGTCCATTGCTATGTGGTTTTGTGACGTGGAAACACGTATCCATTAAAAACGGAATGGAGAGCATTAAGCCATTGAAGCTAATAATACATTGCACTTAAGTGCCTCGAAATTTACCCATAACCTTGGGAAGGCTTCGCAGTCCTGAGCTGGAGTCGAAAGCTGGGATGTATTACAAAGGCTTTGACGATGCAGGAGTGGAGTCAGAAGCCTCCAGGTTAGTTAATGATTAGGCAAGAGAGCCACATTCTCATCGTGGCCTCGTTCCAGCCACAATGACATCTTATTTCCCGGGTGCCATGCATTTAAAGGCCCTTCCTCAGTTCCCAGTTAGCCCTCGGTACAGTCTGCTGAGGTGGGCAGGGCGGCTGGGACAGGTCTCACTTTATCAGTACCCAAAACACTGGCGAGAGAGAGGAATGTGCTTTTCCCAAGGTAAGTCCCTGGGGCTCTGGCCACGAGCATGGCTCACATGAGACACCTCGCAGGTGCCATCCAAGGCAACCTGAGCCCACCCCACTCCTTCAGCCAGCAGGACAGAGCCCTCACCCTGCGCCAGGTATAGTGTTTAAGAGTGAGGCAGTCAAAACAAATCCCATCTCCCAAATTTGGAGGAGTCCTCTTCTTGCCCCTAATGGCAGGTGTGCAAATCTGCGCTACGTACGCGCTACATTCTCCCTTCCAGACAGACACCCTTCTAGGATTAGCCTCTCTGGGTTCCCACTGTAAACCTCGGAATCATGTTATTGCTATTGTCATTCTGCCCTGGCATCCAAAACACTTCACATATGTTCACATTTCGCCCCCACACATGCCCGTGCACGTAGAAAACCCCACCAAAGTCACAGCTGCACCTCACACTGAGAAAGTTCTGCTGGTTTCCATAACCCTAGATGAGTTACTTTTACACTTTTATGAAGGGATTGCACAATATTATAAGCTGTAATTACTTTTAGTAATTTAACCATCCCTGATCGAGATCAGCAACGTCAACACAATGCTCTCAGACTGCTCAGTTTCCCCAAATGGACTTTTAAAATATTTGGCTGAATCTTTAAGGGGCCTGCCAAGACTGAAGGCCATTCACTCAATTGCACAGCACTTTAATGTGGCCAAAACTACATCAGATCAAAAGCTGAAGGCTTTCTCCCTTCATGTTTATTTGATAATTGTGAACCATTAAAAAGATGGATTTGCCGTAAGCCTCTGAGCCCGTAAGCATTTCACCAAGCCTTCCCTTTGCTGCACTGTGGGTGACAGAAGCTGTGCACCAGTGTGGAGGCCATGGAGGCACAGACGCATTGTGTTGAGGTGCGTTTCAGCTTTCCTGGTTGAATTTCATTTTGACAAGGAATATGGAAGGAGTTGAGACCTGAAAGCTCTGAGCTTCAGAATCGTGTTCTAAGCTGTTGTGAGCTTGCTCTCTGCACTTGGGAAAGTTGATTATCCTTGTAGACCCTCAATTTCCTCATCTGTGCAAGGGTGATTTAGCTATGACCCACCCCATGGGGTTTGTGGAAAACCACAAGATAGCATCTAAAATAACATTTGGGAAAACAGAGCATTCACAAAATGTGAGGATTACAATGAAGTGAAATCATGCATGCATTTAATTTATGTCAGTTCGACTCTATTGCTCTGGGAGAGGCACCATTCAAACAGCCCAGGTTCCACCTGCCGTTTGCCACTGGCTCACTGCTGGAGTTGGTCCCGTGGCTGGTGGTGCAGACCTGGGGGCCTCAGGGGGCTCAGTGCCCTCATGCCTTTGGTAGCACGAGTGTCTCACAGAGTCACCTGCAGTGACAGGGCTCAGAGACACCTGTTGCCTTACACGCACAACTCCCCACATGCATATCAACCACTCTGTCTACCCACTTCTGCATCAGTGATTTGTGGAGTTTTGGGGAGATTGTCATTTCAACACCTCCATCTTATTTATTTGCTCACAGTTGTCTCAGGTCTTCTGAACGTTTCCAGACCCATGGGTTCTGGATTGCTGGGGGCTCATGTTAGAATTTCTGAAACAGGTTTCATAGACCCAGTAAGGAGTTCTGAGTCACAGTCAGAAAGACAGTGTGGCACCTGCAGACAGAGCCTGACTCATGAGTAAAGAAAATCACCAGGCAGTTCCTTCTCAAGTTTCCTTTACCTGCTCAATGGAATTCCTTATAAAGAAATAAAAAGTTTGATCCAGCCCTGGGTCTCCACACAGGGGATTAGGGCACAAGCAAAACAGAAGCTCCAAAGTCATGAGAGGGAAGAAAAGGTCTTGGAAGGAATTAGATTCTTTGTTTTTAAGCATTGAAATAACTGTCATGAAGAAATCAGAACCTGTTGAACTTCTTCACATTTTATGAAAGAATTCGGTATGGGCTGAAGCAATTTTTTCAGGAGCTCCAGAGCTCCAAAGGTCTTTATCTGCCCTTGACTCAGTACCACACTTATAAATGTGATGGCCGGGCGCAGTGGCGCGCATCTGTAATCCCAGCAGGAGTTCGAGACCAGCCTGATCAATATGGTGAAACCCCGTCTCTACTAGAAATACAAAAATTAGCCGGACATGGTGGCGTGGCTCAGGCCTGTAATCCCAGCTACTCAGGAAGCTGAGGCACGAGAATCACTTGAACCTGGGAGGCGGAGGTTGCAGTGAGCCGAGATTGCGCCTTGCACTCTAGCCTGGGTGACAAGAGCAAAATTCCATCAAAAAAAAAGAAAAGAAGTGTCAGTGATACTCCCTGCAGCTATAGACACGGAAGACAAACATTCATGAACACTAGGGTGACGGTGACTTCGATGTTTTCATCCTGACAGCACATATGATGTTAGAAGGCGAGGGGAGGGGTGTTAAAAAGGGTGCTATGGATATGTAAACAGCGAAAAGAAAAAATCAGTGCTGCAGAGGAAAGCCAGCCTACCAGACATCCCTGTGGCTGTCTCACCTCTGTTCCTGTAGACACTTCTGCTTCGTGTCCTTTGAACACTGAGGGGAGGAACGCATTCTGCACATACAAGTTTAACTAAGGACACACGTAGGGTAAGCAAGAATATGGGAGAGTTTTTCACGCTGTGCAAATTAATGATATACTTCCTAGAATCATAAGAAGTTGAAGAACTAAAATGAAAATAGTTGCCTGAGTTTGAGTGCATTCTTGCCTCCAAAAAATGACCATCTGTTGCTAAATACATAATGAGCACATCTGAACCACTAGGATGACCATAGTATACTGCATAATAGATAAATAACTCATAGTCTTATGATTTACAGACAATTAGCATTTTAACAAAGTCTTGGCATCTGTGGGAGACCCACAAAATATGGAAAAGGAAGCCATTTTCCTAATAGTGTGAGCTTATTCATTTTTCAGTTAGGTAAGTTGATAATGAAAAACTAATTACGGTCTTAACTAGTTCACATAGTCAACTGAAAGTCCTGAAAACCACCTTCCAGTGGACAGCAAAGTGAAGTGGGCACACTTTATCGTCTCCCTCCAGATCAGGGAATTAAGTGGATTACAGTTCATCCCTTTTGTAGTCTCTGGACAAACGTCCCTCCATGTCAGGAATGCCTGAGTGCAAGGCTGGTTCTCAGCCCTTTGGAGAATGATCCAAGATGCCCAGGATTCATCCCACGGTTCCAATTGCCCCATTCAAGACTTCCACTGGGCAGGAGAAGCCCCGTGGCCCCTATAATATGTGCGGGCTTCCCACCGCGCATATTATAGACAAATATGTTTGTTTTCCCACTGTGGCCTGTGGCACAGGGTGCTTTGGCACCGTGCATGCTAAATGCACTAAAAAGAAATCATCTCCACAACAGAAAGTCATCTACTGCTACAGTGATAAACACCGTTTAATATGAAACATATCTGGAGCCTTACGTAAAATCAACCAATATATCGTCAATGCTCCTTCGTTCTCCTTTCTTAACATTTTTCTTTTTGCAGGGTGTGCACTCAGTAAAGGATGATTTTCTTCTGGGGGCGTTTGGATGATGTTCGCAGTCATCATCTCTCACATTTTCAGCTCTCACCTCCGACCCGAGCAGGCTGCTCTCCCTCCATTTCCAGGGAACCATGTATATTTATTCCCCACGTTGAAACTTTCCCGTGTTTCTCTTGGCCAAATGGCCCGTCCTCTACCCTGTGACTCTCCAACCCTTAGGAAGTTGCTCGACTGCTCTGGGAGTGCCTCTTTTCCATCCCCAGATCACATATTTCTTCCTTCTACAGGTGACTGCTATCATTTTTATGATGACTTTGCTCTGGTATGTAGTAGCTTTCTGTACCCATACCTTTCCCTGACTGTAATTTAAGCTTCTGAAGATCGAGGAATTTGGTTTCTCTGTCTCATTTGGTGTTCAGCAGCGTGCTGAGCACATAGTTAAGGCTGAAAAATGTTTACTGAATGGTTGGTTTCTACAAGTATCTACCAAGATGTATTTAGTGATATATGCTAGGAACAGATATCTTTAGGGAACCTGTATTCATGCCTGTGTTTTTCTAATTTTAACCAAAGTCTCTCTCTCTCTCTCTCATTATCTCTTACACACCACACACCCCCTGCCCCACCTGAGTGTAAGTATCACTGAGCCTTTTTAAGGTATTTCGGGGAATCAGAGCTGTCCTCAGTCCCTGTCCCTGAGTAACTTTGCTTTGCATGATGTCTGCGCATTGCGTCCCTACTGCTGCATCTGTTCAATAACTGAATATTTGTTGACAGTCTGTTGTATTCCAGAAAGTGTTCTGGGCAGTGAGGACACAACATGGCACCAGACAGAGGAGGTCTGTGTTCCCAAGGTGCTTATATTGTATTGGGCAAGCTCAGCCATGAATAAGGAAGCAAACAAATAATCAGTTTGCACTGGGATAAGCACCATGCTTTCCCTCTCCCTCAAAATACCAGCACAATGTGATGAGAGTGACAGGGAGGGGTCTGGATGGTCAGGAAAGGCCTCTGTGTGGACGGAACACATGGGTTGAGGTTTCTATGTCCAGAGGAACCATGTTGGTGAAGACCAGGAAAGAACATTCTAGGCAGAGGCAACAAGGCCAAGGATCCTGTGTGGGAGCTTAGAAGAAATGAAAACTTTAAGCCTACTTTACTAGTACATGCATGCGATATCCTAAAGGAATATTAGTTTCCTTAATCCAACAGTGCATTATAAATGCATCATGGTTTAGCATGGTTCATTTCAGGAAAACAAGACTGTTTTATCATCAGAAATTTCTCTAAGCAATTCACTATATTAATGTACCAATTGATAATTACTTCAGTAGACACAGAAAAAGCATTTAATGAAGTTCAACATTTACTTATGATGAACCTTCTCAGAAACTAGGAATAGAAAAAAATTTCCTTAACCTTGTGAGGTCTGTATAAACAAAAATGAACAGTAAGCAACACAGTTCATAGAGAAATATAAGATTATTTCTTTATGATTAGAATCAAGACATGGATGACTGCTATCCCTGTTAATGTTCAACAGATGTGCTGACCCAAGAAACAAGACACAAAGATTAAAAAAATACCCACAAAGATATAGATGTAAAGATAATAGGAGATAGACACAACTATCATTTTTCATATGATATGATTCATATGATATGATTTTCTATATGGAAAACCTAACAGAATCAACAGATAAATTATTAAACTCATAAGAAAGTCTAGAAAAGAAACTAGATTCAAAATTAACTTACAGTTTTCAGTAATGTTTTTCTTCATCTACAGAAAGCAATTCGATTATATAATATAAAGAAAGCAACACTTAAAATAGTAATACAGTTATATAATATTTAGAACCTGACAGAGATGCATAAGACTTCTACAAGAATATTAAAAGCTCTGTTCTATAACATAAAAGGGGATTTTAACTGATGGAAAGCTATACCAGGTTCATGGATGGAACAATTTAATACCATAAAGATGTCAATTTGTCCCAAATTAATCAATAATTTCAATGTAATTCCAACAAACATTTCAGCAAATAATTTTAGGAACTCAACAAGCTGATTGATTTAGAAGGATAAAGGCACGTGGATAACCCAGCAACTTTTGTAAAAGTAGATCAAAAAGAGAAAATTCCCTGTCACATGGTGCTGAGAAATGCAGGGGTGAGGGGAGCCCCAGAATCTCTCAGAAGCCCAGGAGCTCTATCCTATGGAAGCCATGGACAATGGAAGGAAATGCTGCCTTTGAAATGGGCAGTTTTACTAGTAATTAAAGGAATGCAAATCAGGACGAGAATGTTACGTGCACTGCTGTGTACACATCAGGTTAGCAAAAAGGAGACAGTGTTTTAATATCAAGATAGGCAAGGATGTGGGGAAATGGGAGATCTTGTGCACCATTGGAAGAAGGGTGGGTGGGGCTGCCATTCTGGAAGGCAATCTGGAATTCCGTAGTAAAATTAAATATTAATATATCTGATGATACAGCAACCCCACTCCTGGGCATACCCCAGAGGAACTCTCATACAGGTCCGTGTATTCCATGTTTGGGGTGTTTGCTGTAGCTCTGAATGCGAGGCTAGGTGTTGGAGGCAGCCTAGGGGGTTCATCACCTGGGAATGGCTGGGTCAAATGTGGCAAATGGACACTGTGGGACACGGGGCAGTGGTAAGTGATGGATGAGGCATGGCTTGAGTAGCAGAAACAGATCTTAAAAGTGTGTCAGCCAAAAAAAATAACAGACAGAATGAGATCTACACTTCATGACCACTTAGATCAATGTACAACATACACACAAAAAGCTGCAGGTATTGTCTGTTGAGTCTTCCCGGGTAACATTGGTTTTTCCTCTAGTGGAATATCTCTTGGTTTTTAAATACCCACTTGTCAGAAAAGCACATTTCTTTCAATGCAACATTTTCCAGCTGATGTTTTACAAAAAATAATCTTATGTTCAGGATTCTAAATGTCAATATGAATACAGTATTTAAAAGAAAACAGGAAATAAGCAGGGAGATCTCATTCCGTTCTAAATTCAATGACTGGATGGTCAGAGTCCCACGTGGATGTTTTGTGAAAGACAGGGCTGTGTGTCTTGGGTGCTGTTAACACTGGGTAAGGCCACATCACTGCACGGAGCATAACTCATCTGAACACAATAATTTGCTTTCCAGTATGGAGGTGTTGTAGTTACATTTGGAAAAGTTGGTTTTGAGTTATTGGCTAAAAATTTCCTTTGAAAATAATAGATATAGGTTCCCAGTTAGCATTTTCACGATTTTTATGAATATATTGCCTATGTTAAGTGGCAATATCTGTAAAAAAGAGATTTATATACGTGTGTGTGTGTATATATATATGTATATATATGTGTTATATATACATTTAACTCAACTCTCCATTCTTGAGGTTTACAAAGAAAAAGTACCACCACCACTACCTCTGTCACTACTACCTCCACCACCACTATCATCATCACCACCACCATCATTATCATTATCCCCTGACCATCATCATCACTGTCACTTCCACCACCACCATCATCATTGCTACCGCCACCACCACCATAACTATCACCTCCACCACCACTACCACCATCATCATCATCATTATCACCTCCATCACCATCATCATTGCTATCACTGCTGCCACCACTACCATAACTATCACCTCCACCACCACTACCACCATTACAATCACCACCACCATTATCATAATCGCTATCACCTCCACAATCACCACCACCACCATTATCATCACTATCATCACCACTACCACCATCATTGTCATCACCACCACCACCACTACCACCATCACTTCCATCAGCATCATCACTACCATCACCTCTACCATCTCCAACCCCACTACCACCACCACCACAGCAACAAAACTTAACAAAATTCATGAGAAACAACCAAAGGCAATGGCAAACAAGAAATCAAAAAAGCATGTTTATTATTAGTAATAGTAATACCTGATGTGAGTAGGTAGGACCATGGTAGAGCTAAAATATTGGTCAACAGAGCATGGAGGAGGGGGATGAGTTAAGAAGTCAGACACTGTGAGATCTCTTTCTCCTTGGCAGGCATGAGTAGCCCATGGCTTTACACTCTTCCATGGTGGCTCCCTGGGAAATGGTGAGACTGGGATGGGCAATTGGTGTCCTTGCCTGAATCCAATCCATGCCAGTTTATGGCCTGCCAAGGTGCTGGTTTGTTTTAATGTGAACGTAGCTTCCCATTCCCTAAATGAAGATCAACTTCAGCTTTCAGCCTTAATGTCTTGAGAGAGCGACTTCTCTGTGAGAATAAGTGCAGCGCCGTAAACTATTTCCAGCTGAACTCCATTTCCCACTTCATCTGAATGAGCCAAGTCCTCATCCTGGAGCTTTTTATGACAGTTTACACCATGTTGCATAAATTGAGAATCTCGTCGAAATAATCCCCTTCTATCCTCACTGCTTCTACTCTTTAAATATCTGATGATGTTTGTCTTGTCTTCACTTAGTCCATGATTAGGAAAGCTGTACACACTCAGCGTCCTTAATCTTTCTTCCTAAATCAATCCTTGAAACCAGCCCCTTAATATTGTTGTTACTCTGTTCTTCTCTGAACCTCTTCCAAATTGTCTATCTTTCTTGTATTGAGCTGCCGGGCCTGAGTAAGCTGAAAGCACTATTGTAATGCGTACAGACTCGCTAATGCGCCCTTGCAGCATGCTAATACTTTGGCCCAGGTCTCCTAAGATTGTCTTCTCTCCCTCCTCTCCCATTTCTATCTGTAGGTATAAGCCAGATTCTCCGCTCTCTGCCAACTCTATTTTTTCGTGCAGGATTATTGCTTTTTAATGACCTCCCCAATGTGTTAGAGAATGGAATGCAAATGGGGAGGAGAAGAAAGCTCAGTACTGTAAAAGGAGGTGTGCGTTACTTCCTTCCCAGTCCTAAGAGTCAGTGCCCCTTATCTCCTTCCCTGACAATAACGATATTTTACATGAATCTCTCCCTTTAAGCTTCCCCACGAGCTTTCATGTAAGATCCTGGCAGTCACTCCATAAAATAGAGAGGCAACATCTGATGTCCCATTTTATAGGTGTTGCAACCTGAGGCTCAGAAAGACGGGAAGTCAACTGCTCAGGCCACTGTGCGTAACTTGAGCTTCTTCCCATTTCATAAATCTGTTCTTATGCTCCCTTCATAAATGAAACCTTAAAATAATTCCTGTAATACCCGGGTAGACACATTCCCAGTTTGGCAACCTTTTATCATCTCTTATTTGCCCTCTCGTTGCGGGATTTCTGCACAGCTATAATAGACATGATTTATTTATATGTTATAAATGCTAGGATGAGTTACCAAGCAAGCTTTTAGGACAGTCTGTCAGCTTTATTCTGATAAGTTCTAATGCATGACTGGTGATAGTTTCAAGTCCCAAAATGTCTAACCGCAAAACCCTGCTTTTTATATGAAGAACTGTTAGGGGTGGTTCCACAGTTTGAACGTCCCCTCCAAAACTTTTGTTGAAATTGAATCCCCCAAGTGGCAGTATTGACAGGTGGGGCCTTGAAGAGGTGATTGCATCATGAGGGTTCTGCCCTTGGGAATGGATTAATCTATTCATAGGTTGATGGATGAATGGGTTAACCTGGGAGTGGGTATTGGTGGCTTTGTAAGAAGAGGAAGAGAGACCTGAGCCAGCACACTCAGCCCCCAAGTTGTGTGATGCCCTGGGCCACCTCTGGATTCTGCAGAGACCTCCCACCAGCAAGAAGGCCCTCATCAGATGTGGCCCCTTGACCTGGGACTTCTCAGCCTCCATAACTGTAAGAAATAAACTCCTTTTCTTTGCAAGTGAGTCAGTTTCAGATATTCTGTTATAAGCAACAGAAAATGGACCAAGACAGGTGGGAAGAAAGAGTGAAGAGCAGGGCAGCCCCACCTGGCTGCATGTTGAACACTGCGTAAGCCTGGGAGCATCATTCTCACAGACTGCGATGTGAATGGCCACCCCTGCAGTTCTTTAGTGCACCTCTATGTCAGAGGCCCCGGCAGGGGTGAGGGTGTTCTGTGCAGCCTGCACATCCATGTCGGGGACCCCGGCAGGGGCGAGAGTGCTCTGTACAGCCTGCACCTCCATGTCAGGGACCATGGCGTGGTGAGGGTGCTCTGTACAGCCTGCACCTCCATGTCAGGGACCATGGCGGGGCGAGAGTACTCTGTATAGCCTGCACCTCCATGTCAGGGACCATGGCGGGGTGAGGGTGCTCTGTGCAGCCTTCACCTCCATGTCAGAGACCCTGGCGGGGGCGACGGTACTCTGTACAGCCTGCACCTCCACATCAGAGGCCCCAGCAGGGGCAAGGGTGTTCTGTGCAGCCTTCACCTCCATGTCAGAGACCCTGGTGGGGGTGAGGGTGTTGCCAGCTGCAGAAGCGGGGAGCTGTTGTGCCCAATGGCTTCATTACACCCCATGCCTACAGGGAGGGGTTCAAGGTAGCATTTGAGATAATTCCCAAACCAGCTTCCATTCATACTTTAAGCCTTGCCTTCCTCCATTTCCCACCCCAAACCTGTAGAATTCCCAAATCTCCTCCTTTGGCTCTGAACTTCCTTCTCTCCCCACCCAGTGCAGGCCCATTCCTGAGACATCTCCCCCGCTCCGGAGCGAGCTGCTTCCTCCTCTGTGCCCTTACCTGTTTGCAAGTGCATGATTGCCTGACCATATGGATCAGTAGTGAATTCCCAACTGGGCTGTGAGTTCTGAGGGGACCGGGCTCTCGGTTCAGCTGCTTCTTTCCAGCCCTTTACACAGATTGCGTGCATGGCTGGCAATCAGTTTGTTGAATGAATGTTCGAAAAGACAATATTCTCTATTCTTCTTTCTTCTCTCTTATCCATGATCCAGATTCACAAAATGCATTCTTGGGGAAATAATGCAACAACCACAGGCTATCACAAGAAAAGTTTACTCAAAAATGATCCGTTCAATTAAACATGAAGTGACTAATATGTGCCAATTATATGGTAATTTTTTTTTAAAAAAAACCTTTGTTCTTGCTTTCCAGGAGTTTGGAAAGGCAAGCCCAGGATGCTCTACAGGAAAACTGGGTTGGCGATAACCTTGTTGGTCAATGGCACTGCCTGGAGACTTCCCAAGGGCTGCCATTTTGTTAGGCTCATTGAGAGATACGGAAAAACAGTAGTAAAAGGCTTCACAACTTTAAGCATCCTGAGGAAGAATGCTGCACAAGGGGTTGGATGATGCCTCCCCAACCCTCCAAAATGAGTCCACTTGGAGCCCATGAATGGGACCTCATTTGGACAAAAGGGTCTTTGCAGATGTAATTAAGGACCTCAAGATCAGATCCTCCTGGACTAATCAGGTAGGCCCGAGACCCCATGGCACAGACAGACACAGGGAGAGTTCCATGTGACAGTGGAGGCAGGGACTGGAGTGATGTATCTGTGCCCAAGGAACACCAAGGATTGCCAGCAGCTCCCAGGAGGAGATGGGATGGAGCCGACGCTCTCCAGAGCCTTCAGAAGGAACTAACTCTGATACTGGATTTCCATCCTGCAGAACTGGGAGAAAATGCATTTCTGTTTGAAGTTACCAAGTTTGTGGTCATTTGTGAGAGCAGCCCCAGGAGATGAACACAGGGTGGCTCCATGCCAGGCCAGTGGGGCTAGAGGCCGGGGCTCTGTGCTCCTCCAGGGCTCACTCAGGCTCACTCTGAGCATTCAGCGCAGTGTTTGGGGCACCTGGTGACCCTGGGTGTGAGGAGACGTGGTTTGTGCCTTCTGGCCCATCGCATGATTTGCTCTGGGTGCTGATGTCAACCACAGGCAATTTAATTCTAGACTGGAATGGAGCTGGGAAGGGCGCACCTTCCTGGCAAAAGCAATTTCCTCCAAAGTCTGCACCTCGGGGGCTGAGCATGGCGGGCCGGGATGTTTTCACACTGCCACTCTAGAAAGAGCGGAAATGCAGATGCTTTCCTCCTTCACAATTTTTGGTTGCTTTGACTTTTGGTGTGCCCGAGAGGCTATAACTCAAATAACCGTTCCCCACCTTTGGTTAGATCCTAGAGTCTCTGGTACATTGTCTGTCAATGGTGCTGCTTGGAGACTTCCCAAAGGCCGCCATTTTGGTAGGGTCATTGAGAGATACAGAAGAAATAGGAGCAAAAGGCTCCACCGTAGAGATACAAGCAGCTTCTGCCTTCAAATTACTGTGGTTTTTATTTGACCTGTTGGAAGTTCTGGGGTTTCTATAAAGGATAAAAACTCTCTTTGGGCAGGCACAGTTTAGATCTGAAAAGTCCTGACTCTGTTCCCTTCAGTTCATGGCCTGATGAGCCTGAGGAGCCTGAGGAGCCTGAGGAGCTTGAGGGCCTGAGGGCAGCCAGTGGCCGGAACACACGGGCTCTTTAGCTGAGGAGGGACTTGAACCCAGGTGTTCCGACGCGAGGACTCTCTCCCACCACATACAGCACCGCACTGCTTGCGTTGTTTGGTTTTGTATTGCTTTGGAATTAGTCCAACTATCATCATTGATGTGAATAAACAGACATATATCTTTTCAGTTTCCACTACAATCATAAATGAATATTTATTAGTGTGAAGACACACCCAGGTCCTGGAACACTCAACACATGTAGAGCCAGGTGAGTGCCATTATCCAAATGAATCACATTTTGTGGATGAAGAAGCTCCACTCATTTCACGCTCCTGTAGAAAACGAACCAGAGCCTGTTTTTCTTCATAGCAGCTGGAAGTCAATTGATCTTGATTCATTATTCATTGTATTTTTTTTAGATTACTCATTTCATTATTTTATGAAGGATAGGATTTATTTAACTGTGATTGCTATGATAACTTCCCGCCCCCCAAGGTACCATTTCTTCTAATCAATATATCAAGACCTTGTGGTAAGACTGGGATAGCGTGGGATGTTTGGGAAGAAATTCGGATGGAGTTTTAGAACATGAAGCGAGATTGGAAATACAAGCTCTGATTGGGAAGGTCTTGCAAATCCTGCAGACGAGTAAAGACTCCAAGAGACACGAACCATGCGGGAGCTGGTAAACCAGGTGGCTCAGCGGCAGCCCTGAGCGCAGGCCGGGAGTGGTGCACATGTGCAGGTCCAAGGGGAGGCAGTTTGGGTGCAGAAGAGGGATACAGAGGAGTCAGCGATAGGATCTGGCTTTAAAGGGACTTGCAGCATCATGAATGAGCTGGGACATAATTACAATTAGGGTGCAAGTCAAAACGTGGCAAGTTTCATGGAAGAGATAAAAATAAAGTACAGTGGGAGCTCAATGGGGGAGTGATCACTTCTACATGGAGGATCAGAGCGCCTCTGTGGAGGAGAGGCATTGAGCTACGTCTTTATTATTACTTCCGGAAGCCAGTGAAGTTTATAATCTTAATTTTCTAGATGCCTCAAAGCATGGAGTATACTTAACTTCTCCAGAGCTTAACTTAAAAAGGAAAAACTCCATGCATGTGACCCAGGCAGGCCAGCAGCTGGCACATGCCACCCATCCCTGGCCCTCCCTGGCAGTGTTGAGTTCAGAAAAGGTTATGCTTTCTGTTTCTTCACAAGAAAACTGGGGGGTGGGAGGAAGGACAAAAAGCGTCTGTGCACTGTGCTGTTTAACAAACCCCCTATCTTTTTCATTCCTCTGCTGCTTCCCCAGCTACAGAGAAAACACAGGGATGATTGCTAAGAACTTAGAAGAAGAAAAAGTTAAAAAAAGGAAGAAAACCTAACAGAGCTATCTCAGAAATGAGATCATCTTTTCATGTGTGCACTTTAATGATCTCTTTCATTTGAAGCAATTGTAAAAGCCATAATTACTGTTATTCCTAATATTCTAATGCCAAATTGTCAACCAAAGGCGCTGGGGGAATAAACGGGGCGCTGCTGTTTGATGATCTCACGTGTGATAGGACGCTGCTGATAAGACAGATTAGGACCATTGTAGAATTTGATCAGGTAGCCAGGAAATATGTCAGCAGCTTACTGCATTCACGTGTGTGTTTGCTCCACGCCGAGTTCTTCACCCTGGAAAATAAGAGCAATTTGCTGCAGTGCATGTGGCTTAGTTGGTGGAGCAGCTTCACCTGGTGAACACCCCAGGCGTTCTGGAAGGCTGTGATGCAGGAGACGAGTATCAGAGGTTTCTCCCTGCAGCCAATGAGGCTGCGGCTCTGCCTCGCAGCTCTGGAAATGCTAAGCAGGTAATTAACAAATCACAAGGCACAGGTGCGCCAGGTGACGTTTGGTAAATTGCTTTTGATCTAAATTGAGATGCTTTGGGGATTTAACTTCTTAGACAAAAAGGGCATAAATAAATAATCAGGATTTTAAGGTTGGAACTTGCAAGCAAGCTTGAAAATGTCTTAATGCACTTGAGGAGGTGAAGCAGAGAGGCTGTTTGAGGCCAGCCCTGGAGGTTGTCTACTGTGCCGTGATGTTCACGCACCTGATTAGCTCAGAAAGGCAGCTTGGCCAATGTCACACAAGTTTGGAAGCTGCACATTTTGTAAGGTGCTCAAAATGCCTCCAGTTTTAGTTTTTGTATCATAAGAAAAAAGGGGAAGACGAGCAAGGGCCACACGGTCAGCCCTGTTCCCTGGACAGGGCAATGGTGGCCCCAGGAGTGCAGTTCCTAAACCAGGTTCCTGTGGTTCCGAGGAGAGATGCTCACAGGACGCCTGTGTACGATGCATGAGCTCTGAGCTGTGCCACCAGCCAGCACCTATTGCTTCACTAAACCCCACACAAAACAAGGCCTTGTGTGTGAGAGAAGAGAGACCTCAGCTCTTGGAGGTGGGAGCTTTCTCCATCATCTTTCTCTTATGTCCACCTGGCAAAAGAAACAGGTGTGCCGGGAAGTCCCTCTTTGTCCTTTCAGACCCATATGCTGACATTCCACATCCGGTCTGGGCCCTGGGAGGCTGGTCTCTATGGACTCCACCCTCCAGGGCTCTGGCCTGTGGTTGGGTTTGGGCAAAGGAAGGCCCTGGTGTAAGATCAGAAGGGGGTAAGGGGAGAGGCTGGGGCCTTTATTTCCTGGCTACTTTCCTGCCAGGTTCTGGTTGGATGGGGTCTCATTTCTCCGCCTGTGGCCGGTGGGTTTGGGTAATCACTCTCTCCCTGGTCCCTTAGGGCTGGGGTTTGTTATGGCCTCCCACTGTGTGACTCCGGGTGCCTTAGTCCCCTGCTGAATTCCAGGCCCTGCTGTGCCTCTGCAGGGTCTGTGTACCCTCTGCTCTGTGGCTCCTCTGAGCACGCAATCTCATCATCACTGTCATGAATTGTCGTAGAAAAGTCCTAAATCCCAGAGTTTGCAATGGTCTTCTTTGCACCAGTTAGAAAACACAGCACCTTTGGAAGGAGTTAACCTCTTGTTGAGGTAAATTGGATCTGATGTGATGCAGGAGTGCACAGCGGTGGTTTCTGTTGTTTGCTTGTTTTTTTTAGATTTATTTATTTATTTATTAGGTGTATTCATGAGTCCATGTGGCAGGAAGTGGACCCATCACAGGGTACGAAGGGAGGACAAGTGCAGCGTCGTGAGCATGTACAGAGGGAAGTTGACAGCAGGGAGAGGCTTTGCTGAGGAAGTAGCATTTGGAAGAACGAGAATGAGGTAAGTGAGGGGGGTGAAGAGCAATGGGGGCAGTTTATGCAAAAGCCGGGAGTGCAAGGATGCTGCCGAGCTGGCGGAAGGAGGCCAGAGGGACTGATTACGGCCTTAGGGGATGGGAGGTGAGGTCGATGGGGGCTTATGAAGAAGCAGGAGAATGGGTCTGGAATCGCTTTGGAGGGTCACGGAGAGCCGCGGGAGGGTTTTGGGTGTAGGAGTGACCCAATCAGATCAGTGGCAGATCAGACACTCTGGCTGTCGTGTGGGAATGGGCTGCAGAGAGTGTGGTCCGTCCTACACAACCAGGACCTACTGCCGGAGGCAGGTGAGAAGCGGCGGTATCTCGGATGGGGGTGGGAGAAGGGCCGCGGCAATTGTGTGGAGAGTGGAAAAAGCACAGGCACAGGGGAAAGCCGGATGGGACGTTGGTAGCAGCTTGCATTTGATTTTGGTGATGAAATGGAAAGTGTGTCAAGGAGTGTGCCCTGGTTTTTGGTGTGTGTAGCTGGTGGCGCTGAGACAGGGACCCTCAAGGAGGCTGGGGTGCAGGGGAATCGCCGCCTGGGTGTTGAGCCTTCAGGACCCGTGGAGGGGCTGTGGCAGCTGGACCTGCCGGTCTAGAAGGGAGGGCTGTCTCGCCCTCAGCTTGGGCTTGGGAGGCGTCAGTGTCGATTTCCTCACTGACTTTTCCACTGGGCAAGTGCCAGGGGCCCTTAAGGATCTCATCGTTTAGTCAGTAATGATTTTTGAACATGAAATAATTAGGCAGAAATATGACCAAACAAGCCTGCTATCACATAGGCTGTGTGGAAAACAGCTGTTAGGGGAAGCCAGGAGAGGAGGATGCACCCTGAGCCAGGGGTTCGACGGCCTCCTTCCTGGGCATCTAAGGGACCTGGTGCCCCATCTGAGCCAGCCCGTTCTCCTTCCCTCTTCCCTAACTCTGGCAGGGGCAGAGTGGAGGTGTCCATACAGGGCCCCCTCTTCTTTCATCTTCTAGGCCATTCACCAAGCCCACCCTCCATCCATTCCCAGGGAGCAGCCGTGGGCACAGGAGTGACTGCAGAAGTGAGTCAGATTGGAGCCATGTGAGGTCTACACATGTGAGGTGGCCAGGCAGGGGCTGAGAGTCCAGGGCCAGAGAAGGAAGGGGCATAAGTGAGGACAAGCAAGTAGGTGCTCAGCACCCTGACACGCAGTTGGCTCGGCACCCCAACATGCAGGTGCTCAGCACCCCAAGACACAGATGGCTCAGCACCCTGACACACAGGTCTCTCAGCATCTCAACATACAGGTCACTCAGCACCCCGACACACAGGTCTCTCAGCACCCCAACACGCAGGTGGCTCGGCACCCAGACACGCAGGTGGCTTGGCACCCCGACATGCAGGTGCTCAGCACCCTGATGTGCAGATTGGAATGAGAAACCCGTTGCTGTTAGGGGAAACCTGGAGAAGCCAGTGAAGGACACTGTGACCAGTGAACGGCTTCTCACATGCTTTCTTCACCTGGTGGCTGGAAGGCCCTGGGAAGCTCAGACGGAGGAAGTGGATGGAGCTGAGTGGACCCAGGAGGCTGGAGGCGGGAGCAGATGCGGGAAGCACTACTTCTCCTCTCTCTGGGACTCTTAATTATCTGCACAGGGTGTTTCCATCTTGTTAAAAGTGCCACAGTCTGCCAGTCAGTGACTCCTCAAGAAATCTATGAAAGTGTCACTGCAAAGAGGCAACTTGCACAGGGACCAACGGACACGACTGGGTAGATGTGGTCACAGAGCAAATGTGAATAGAATCTCTACAATGGACTCACACAGACTTGGTCTTTCCAGAGGTCGCCTGATAGTCATTCCCGACCAATCTCTCAGCAGTGGCTCCTCTGAACTGTACATTTCTGTGCCTTATCTGTCTCTGCTGAGTGTGGTCAAGAAGGCACCACTTTATTTTTTAATTTTTCTTTTTTTTTTTTTGAGACAGGGTCCCACTCTGTCAGGCTGGAGTGCGGTGGCATGATCTCAGCTCACGCAGCCTCCGCCTCCCAGGCTAAAGCAATCCTCCCACTTCAGCCTCTCGAGTTGCTGGGACTACAGGTGCACACCACTATACTTGGCTGATTTTTGTATTTGTTTATTTTTTTTTTTTTAGACGGGGTTTTGCCATGTTACTCAGGCTGGTCACGAACTCCTGTGCTCAAGCGATCTGCCTGCCTCAGCCTCCCAAAGTGCTGGGATTGCAGGCATGAGCCACCACCCCAGCCAGAAAGTCACTGCTTTTATAGACCACCACTTAAATGTACCTGGCAGCTTAATGTACGAGAGAACTTTCCTGCAGCCCCTTTAAATTTTACAATCTTTTGGCAAAATGAATAATACAAGCGTGTTTCTTCTTCATATGCTTTGTTTTAGGAACATTAAAAAATATAGTTACTAAAATCAGAAAGCAGTTATATTTGTATGTTTTGTAACAGATACTGTGGCCTGGTAGAATGAGCTTCTGACAAAGGCATGTGCTTTCCAAGCGGGCCAAGTTCAAAAGTTGTCCGCAGAGTTGTCTCACTGGCTCATGCAGCCAATCATTCAAATATTTAAAGGCCCTACTAAGGGCCATGTTACTCATTGTACATCTTTAAGGATGGGTGTAACTTACTTGTTTGTTTATTTTCAACTTCAGAATACTTTATATTGACTCCTAAAAGTATGGTGTAGTGTATGTTTGTTTTGGGAGTTTCAACACAATCCCTAAATTTGTGTATCTCAAATGTACAGGGACTCATCGAATTAGTGCTAATCTTCCTAAAACAGTGTCAAAAACAAGGGAATCAATCATGAACACACTAAGGATGAGCATCTACTGTCACAAGACATGGCTGAGTTTATTTTTTCTTCCTCTTACTACACTCATAGAACAGAGCTCTTTTGTTTGATTATGACCTGGGCAAATTTGCTGTATGATAAAAAAAAAAAATCATGTATGCATTTGATTCTCATCCAGATGCCCTTAGGATAAGAGGTTCATTTTCATCTTGTGTTTTCCAAATGAAGCTTTACATCTAATTAAATCTTGAAAGAAAATAACTGCAATAGAGTTTCTGTAAGTAAAGGGCCCTCATTTAAATAATGCTCTTATTTGTTTATGCGATTTACAGTAAGTGATGAAACTCTTTGTGGCCAGCACGCCGCTCACTTCAGGGATCCATTGCACAGAGCACTTTGAGTTAGTTATAAACCATTCTAGACACAGAAGCATTTAATTGTTAGAACATTTCACAGTGTAACAGCATTTCTCAGTGCCTAGCATGGGCCATCTCCATATCGAAGGCCCAATAAATATTTGTAGAATAAATGAATTCACACCCATCCATTGCCCAGATCATAATTGAGCGGCTCTTCTATTAAAGTTTAGCCTTTTCATGTTAATTTAAAGTGGGGGAGTTTGAAGGGAGAAATGCTAATTTCAGACTCTAAAAAAGACAAGTCCCCTATAGAATGAGGTCCCAGAGACTCTAAGACATCTGTGTTGATAGGCGTAGGGCTGCAGGAGTTGAGAAGTGGTTGACGAGGGAGAGTCTGTTTCAGACCTGCTGTTTGCAGGTTGTATTTGTTCCACAGCTGTTTTTGAAGGATCTTTCTACTCTTAATGGAATCAGTTACTTCACTAAGAGGCCCAAAGGTATACCTTAGGCTGGATTTATGGCTCAATCCAGCATCCCAAAAGAAAATGTCTGCCTAAGCATTTTTTTTTTGTAAAAATATATACACTCATCATCATAAATTCAGATTTCCATGGTATTTGCCTTGTGATAGAACCTAAATGTTAGGGCAGTCTTACCAGGGACAGGACTAATGTGGAAGCAGCTGGCCCCGCTGGCCCTGGCTGAACTGCGACGTCGGTGGGGCACCCTGTGAAGTGCTCTGAGTTCCTGGTTCAAGGTTAGGGAGATGGTGAAAAAGGCTGAGCACCTGTCAGTGCATTAAAACCATCAACCATCCCCGAACAGCTTTGGAATGAAGGCTTCCTACTCCTTAGGAATTCTGCCCTTGCTTCATTTCCTTTTAGTTTTTTCCCCTACTTGGTGAACCCCAAGACACTCGCCCAGTGGACTCCCGCTCTGAGGGGATTTGTAAATATTTGACAGAGTCGAATTGAAGATCAAAAATAAAACCTGGCACTGCTCTCCGATTTTCTCTGTGCTCCTTGCCTTCGGGGGATAGCGTGATAATTAGGACAAAGGGATATTTGAGATTATGCCTTAAATAAACTGGGGCAGAACTTCTTTAAGCTTCACCAACTATTTTTATCTCTGAGGCAGAAGACACCAATTTCAGTGCTCAGCGCAACTTGACTTTGACACCACGTAAGAAAAATAAAGATGGGAGCTGTTCGGCTCTGGGGGCCTCCAGGCCCAGTCAGAGGAAAGGACTTCAGTGTTGCCCCCAGCTCTGGGACACGAAACAGGAGCTGGGAGAACGAGGCGGGCTATGTTCTGATCTTGGCTTGGGCCACCCAAACTCAAGAGTTTCTTACCCTGTCTGCTCAAAATTGAATGATTGGGACGAATGCAGTGGAAAGAACTGGCTGAGAATTAAAAAGCCCAGGCTTACAACTTCAGATCTGCTAGAATTTGCCGGCAACCTGAAGGAAAGCTCTCTCTCTCTTTCAGGCCTCAGTCTCGACAATTCCTTCTGCCTGTGAGAGCTGGTGGTGGTGACATCTGACTCACTGCAGGGTCTATGGGAGAAGAGCTGTAATTTTACTGTGTGTAGGTTCTGAGGGTCTTGCTTGCAAAACCAAACTTTCCTGGTGTGAAGGGGACGATGGTCAAGACAGGCAGGGTTTTCTGGGGATTCCCCCTCCATGGGTTATTGATCAGTTAACTAATAATAACCTGGTGATTTGAGCCCTTCTGTAGAGGTAGGTGAGAGGGATGGGTCTGAATTAAAGGACAATTTGGGATCAGCCCACAGGACAGAACTCTGAAGAACCCAGGGACAAGCTGGCGTGCTGGCCACATTATCAATTAATTAATTATTAATAACAATAGGATTATATTATTAATATATAAATTTATGTATTTCTTAACATACAATTTAATGATTAATAATCAAATTAATGTATAAATAATATAAGTATAATACAATTATTAGTTAATATAATACATAACATACATTAACTAGTAATTAATTAATTGTATTATACTTATATTATTTATTAATATACCTCCAATTCTCACTTTCAGATTCCTGACAAAGAATGGGTCTAGTCCAAGAACTCCCTTTGGGCACATTGTTCTGCCGTGCTCAAATGACTGACTCCACGTTTCTTTAGGTGCACACGAGCTGTCACCTCTCTGCCAGGTTGTGAGCTGCGTGAGTGAGTTAAAGGAATTGCTGCTCCTTAGTGGGGAGAATGGGCAGCTGTGAGGCTGTGAAGCGGGGGCTGGGCCGCTGGGAACAAAGGCGTGAAAGTCACACCAGCCAATCTCGATGGAGGCTTTCTTGAGTCATGGTGATGTGTCAGGTGCTGTGTGGGTATTTTGGGACACACAGAATGTTGAGATTCAATTGGTAAGGACCTGGTCTCAGTCTCAAGACACTGGGGAAAAAAAGTAAAACATGATGTAAAGGAGGGCTTGGGGAAATACTATCCAGAAAGTCACAGGTGGGGGCTGCACTTGATTTCTGTCAGTATGACGCAGAAATGTGACACTGCCCCTTCTGTTTCCCTCATGGATGCCTCACCTTCTACACCAGCCTCGAACATTTCACCTGCCTGCCTCCTCCACGCAGCCTTTCCTCCATGCAGCTTCATAAGATGACCTTGCCTCCCTCCAGAGTGAACAGACATCAGGCAATGCCACCTGACCCCTCCCTGGCATCCTCCCCACCTGTCCTCCTTCCCTCCTACCAGGGGTAACTTGGCCACCTGCCTTTGCAGTGACCTTCCCTTATGGATGTCTCTGCAAAATTCTCTCTTTTTTGACACTTTTATCTAGACTGGAAGAGTTCAATCTCAAAATATCTCTCCCTGCACCCTGGTTTTCCATCACCCCAAACTCCATTTCTTTCCTCCCAGTCACACCAAATTTCTGATGTAGCCCACCCGTGCTAGCCATCCCTTGCTCCTACACACTCCTTAGTCCCCCCTCATGGGGCTTCTGCCCGTAAGTCCCTGGACTGGCCACCCCATCTGAAGGGGTTTCTTGTCCTCACCAATCTGGTGGCTCCTAGCTCTTTCTGAGACACTGAGATCTCCCTGCCCCCACCCACTAGAGCTCCATCATGGGAGCATCTGTTTTTTCCAACAACTTCCTAGATGTAGGTGGTCCTCATTCTTGCTGCTTCCTAGACGCAGGTGGTCCTCTGGCTTCTCCAGGCGCTAGCCTTCTCTTGGCATTGGCTTTTCCAGGCCGTACGTTCTGTACTGGTGCCTCCTGCATCCTCATCTCATGCTCGGTCTCTCTCTTCAGCCTCAGGCCCACCTGTCTCCTGGAGAGACAATGCATTTTGCATGTCCTACGAATATCTCAAACATATCCCCAAACGAACTCATCCATTCTGAAGCTGCCTGGCTTATTGAATGGTGCCACTGTCTCCCCAGAAGCCTAGAAAGAAACGTGGGAGCCTCAGTCCATGACCATGCCCAGTGCTCCCCACCGACCCCCGTCCGAGCCCCGGATGTTTCTGTCCGAGGCTGTCACCCCAGCAACCTAGAAAGAAACGTGGGATCCTCTGTCCATGACCATGACCATGCCCAAGGCTCCCTGCTGTCCCTGGCCCAAGCTCTGGATGTCTCTGTCTGAGACTGCTTACTCCCAGCTGGTCTCCCTGTGTTCACCATGTCCACCTGTAACCCATTGTCCACACCAAAGATCCAACCATAAACCTGATCCAATCCTGTTTAAACTCTTGGTAGTTTCCCATTGTCCTTGGTGGAATCCTGAGTCCTGAATGCAGGGCTCAGGCCCCTCTTGGTCTGGTTCCTGTTTGTGTTCCTATCCTTCTGGACCTTCCTCTCCTCCCAGACCTCAGTTGCCTCCTCCACACTCTTCTTATTCTAATCATACAAATACTTTGTTTTTGGCTTTCTGATTCCTCAAGGTGTTCTGTGTGTTGTTCTTTCTTCCTCCTCACTTTCTCTGGCTATTTTCTGCCCAGCCCTTCGGGTCTCGGCTAGTACAACTCTCCCTCAGTAACCTTCTTTCCCATCCTAGCCAAGGCAGGGCTCCAGGTTCACATTTCTGTAGCACCCTCACTTTCTATAGCGTAGACCCCGTGACACTGTGTCGAAGCTGGTTTTATGTTATCTATAGCCCTGCTAGTCTATAGCTTTGAGAAGATTTGGATCCTCATGGCTTGGTCAGAGTATGAGCCATAGTAGACTCTCAATGAATGCTAGTTGAATGAGCAAATAAGTGTATTCAGAGGTACTGGAGTTCCAAGCTTTGAATATATGCACACACTCAGATATACACACAGATGCTCCTGGACTCTACTTACACATATATGTATATATGTATATACATGTATATGAATATATATGTTAAATATGTATATACAGTCCATGTATATGTGTATACATATATATGTATATACATATTTAAGCCACATTATTGAGGTATGATTGACATGTCAAAAGCTGCACATATTTAATGTATACAACTTGATGAGTTTGGCGCTATGTATACGCCTGTGAAACCATCACCGCCGTCAAGGTCATAAACATTCAATGCTTTTAAGAGCAGGACTTCCCAGAATTAGGAATTTCATAGACCATTAAAATGGCAGGAAAAATGTAAACTACATTCAGATCGCCAACTTTACATTTTCTAAGTGAATACGTTGATTAAAATAATATTTGTTTTTTTCTCACCACAATCTCACAAAAGACATAGCATTTAAAACCAAAATGGGGTTGGGCGTGGTGGCTCACATCTGTAATCCCAGCACTTTGGGAGGCCGAGGTGGACGGATCACGAGGTCAGGGAGACCGAGACCATCCTGGCTAACACTGTGAAACCCCGTCTCTACTAAAAATACAAAAAAAATTAGCTGAGCATGGTGGCGGGCGCCTGTAGTTTCAGCTACTTGGGAGGCTGAGGCAGGAGAATGGCGTGAAACTGGGACACAGAGCTGGCAGTAAGCCAAGATCGCACCACTGCACTGCAGCCTGGGCAACAGAGTGAGACTCCATCAAAACAAAACAAAACAAAACAAAACAAAACAAAACAAAACAAAAACCAAAATGGTAGGAGGACATTATATTAGAATAAAAAAATTAGCTTAAGTAAAAACTCTCAGATTGTCATTAATCATAATATTTTTCCTCTTTTCCAAGCCCACTGAAAATCTCCTTGCAGTACCAGCCTACAAATGTACCGTTAGGAAGCTGTGTTCTCTTCAAGAGCAGGCTTGGAAGCTAGAGAGGACTGAGACTGCAGCTGTGGTCTGAAGGGCTGTGTGTGAATGGGGGAGCCAGAGAGACTTGGATCTATCAGTCAGGGTTTTCTAGAGAAGCAGAACCAATAAGAAGGAAAGAACAAGAGTTATGATGAGGAATTGGCTCACATGATTATGGAGGCTGATGAGCCCCAAGTTCTGTGGGGTGAGTCGAGGAGCTGGGGGCCCGGGAGAGCCAATGGTGCAGTGCAGCGAGGTGTTACAGACCCCGGCAGACAGGTTTGGATGATATTCTTTGCCAACCACCTTTGGACAACCTCAGATTTCACCACAGTCAACAAATAGAGTTACCTCTGACTTCAGTTTGGAAATTTTTTTTTTTTTTGCAGGGAATTCTTTGTAGATTTTCAAACTGCTGTTGATTAGTTTGTCAATGAAATTTATTGAGTACCTTCCCATGTGCCAAGAACCGTGCTCACTACTTTCCTCGACTGTCTCATGCAGTTGCCCCACAGCCAGGCGAGGTGATCCCAGGTCCCCCGTGAGGCCATGCAGCGAGTGCTGGCTGGAGTCAGCTCAGGGTTGGAACCCAAAGTCTGTCTGCACCATTAGCTACTGTGTTCCCTTTGAGGGACCTGAACGTGCTCCTCCTGTTCCACGTGACCTGCAGGTGCTTCGAAACAGCCATCATGTCCTCTCCAAATCCTCTCTTCTCTGTCCTAATTTTTGATTGTTCCGTAAGTGGCAGTTTCTATCACTGCATCCTCGTCATCACCCTCTTCTGAATGAACTGTAGTGTATTAGTCCATTCTTACATTGCTATAAAGAAATACCTGAGACTGGGTAATTTACAAAAAAAAAAAAAAGAGGTTTAATTGGTTTATGGTTCTACAGGCTGTACAGGAAGCTTTGTGGCTTCTGCTCAGCTTCTGGGGAGGTCTCAGGAAACTTACGATCATGGTGGAAGGCAAAGGGGAGGCAGGCACCTCTTCCATGGCCAGAGCAGGAGGAAGAGAGACAGGGGGAGGTGCTGCACACTTTCAAACAATCATGAGAACTCTATCACAAGAACAGTACTAGGGGGATAGTGCTAAATCATTAGAACCCGCCCCCATGATCCAGTCATCTCCCACCAGATCCCACCTCCAGCATTTGCGATTGCAATTCTACACGAGATTTTGGTGGGGACACAGATCCAAACCATATCATCTAGCTTGCCAATGCTTTTAATATATGACATCCATAGTTGGGCAGAATATTCCAAAATAGTCTGAGTAGTGTGAGGTTACCAAAATGGTTCTTTAGGATTTATACATGTGGAGAAGATATCAGAGGGATGAGATAGAGTTATTCATCTAATGACACAGGGAAACATATGGGCAAAGAAAGTTGATTGTGTTCAATGATTGTTAGGGAGAGATCATTCTCTCCCTGTGAATGATCTCTGATAACGAATGAAGATATTCAAATATAAAGCAATTGCAGATAGAATTTTAAGAACAAATAAAGGGCAGTTAATGACAGTGCTTTTATCCTTTGATTTACACATTAGCTATAATTAATGCTTAGAAAATATTCTCTGTGGTTGCTGTCCTGAAATATTGATTTGGGTAACTATGGCATTGTATATGCAGGAGTTGATCACAAGTGCTTTAGAAATGGGCTGCAGCCTTGTGATTTCTCCCTGGTGGTACAATATTGCTATCACAGTCCTCTCCTTTATGCTCTTATTTCCGGAATCTTTGTTGTCTACACAACACTACTATATAACAGATATGTCTGAGGCTTAAAAGTACTATCTAATATGAACTGCAAAATTATTTAGGGTTAACAAAGCAAAATTTTATTAAAGTGGTGAGGAACAACTTGTGTGGGTCAGGGTGAGCAGGCGTTCCCAAAGGCAGTGGAATATGGAGGTTACCAAGGGCTCTGCTCACTGAATGTGATTTTTAAGCATCCAGCTTCCTATGATGTCTAAAATTGCCCACAATTAAGGGTCAAAGGCATTTAGGTTTAGCCTTTGCTTCCAGAAGAGCTCTATAACATCCAAGAGTGCCGCCTGGTCTATTACCCCATCTACTCAGCTGGTGTCACATTAGTTTATCAATCTGACTGGCTGCTCCTTAGTTAGGTCCTGAATAAATGGTGCCTAAGTCAGTATGTTTTTGGTCTAGGAAATAGATACTGAATGTAAGGGGTCAGGATAATGGAGAAGAGAGATGACAAATTCCTAGCTTAAGCTCTAGCCTTAACTGAGGATGCAGATTTTATACAAATGTGCACATATGCAAAAGTGCACACACACAACTTCTGAGCTCATTATATGGAAGACCTTAAGCATGAGAAGACAGTTACGCATAGCTACAATGAGATATGCAAACGAGGAAAGCCAGGCTTTGGGAAAAGTAGGAGGCTCCATTGTGACCATGTTGAGTTTCTGTTGCTGTGGGAACTGCAAACTGAGGTGTCCAGAAGCTGAAATGTGCACCTGGCACCACTGGGGAGAGACACCTGGGCTGGACGTATACAACCTGGCGCCACTGGGGAGAGACACCTGGGCTGGATGTATACATTGTGGAACCATCAGTGTGCCAATGGCATTCGAGGCCACAAGTGTGGGTGAGAAGTGAGTCCCCAGGGGGAGGCCATTGGTCCACAGCCTCAGATGTTGCTTCTGGGTCAAGTAGGACAAGGACTGAAAAGTATCCACTGGGTCCAGCGAAAAGAGTCATGGCGGTCTTGGCCGCAGCAGTGAAAGTAGAGGCTGGTTGTGTTGGGCTTTGGCTGAGTGACAAATGGCAGATTGCAGAATTACAAGTGTCCTCTGAGATCGTCTAGTTACATAATTTGCAGTATTCTGGGACGGGGAATCCTACTTTTAAATGAAATCTCAGAGCCTCAGGGAGGAAACAGAGACTACTGGCTGATCCAGTTGAGTCAGGGGTGAGGCCTGGAGCCCCATCCCTTTGGTCTCCCTCTCGTCTCCTGGGCCCTGGAGCATCTCCTGAGGAAACAGTTTGAAAACCACCTGACCTCTGAGGGAGCTGTAGCTCAGAGGCCTAACGGGGAGCTGCACAGCTGAGAGGCCAAGGCAACCAGGTGCTCCTCATGTGAGCTCGACCTCCCATGGCATGGCAGGGACTCCTTGTGGGCTAACTTGAATGACTAAAGTTTAGTTCAGGTTTATGAGCAAGATCTGCAAACTTTATCAGTGGGTAGGAGAATTGTTGTTGTCACCATGGTTTCATTTTAGGTTGATTTCTAGCAGATATATTTGGGACATGGTAGTGATGAAAATGTATCCAGTGAACAGCTGTGCACGGTAACTGGCTGTCAGGTAATTAATCACCTTTAAACGTAGCCCTGAGTTTTTCCCTCATCTGAGTTACTAGTGAGTAGCTAACTTCATTTCTACCTCTCTGTAGCCCTGTACTTCTGGGCAAGTGCTGAAAAGCAGCAAAACTTCCAGAAGGTGAGTCAAAGACGAACATGAAGCACTCCTGAAGTCATATTAGCTGCTGGGTTCTAGGAGCCCCTTCCTGGTTCTCCTGCCTTGCTCTGCATAATGAACAGCTGGGTTCTACGGGCCCCTTCCTGGTGCTCCTGCCTTTGCTCTGCATAATGAACAGCTGGGTTCTAGGGGCCCTTTCCTGGTGTTCCTGCCTTTGCTCTGCATAATGAACAGCTGGGTTCTACGGGCCCTTTCCTGGTGTTCCTGCCTTTGCTCTGCAGAATGAATGGCTGGGTTCTAGGAGCCGCTTCCTGGTGTTCCTACCTTTGCTCTGCAGAATGAGCGCTGGATTCTGGGAGCCCCTTCCTGGTGTTCCTGCCTTTGCTCAGCATGTCTATAGTCTACACAGAAGTCATATTGGTGACTTTAAAATGTGACTCAGATCTTGTCATTCTTTTGATTTAAAGACTTTAGTGGCTTTCTATGGCATTTCCAATCTAAGCTCCCAGCCATTTTCTGTGTGGCTCTGAGCTCCCTTCTCCCACTTCTGCAAACTCAGTGGTGTGTCCCTTCATCTGTGGGCTTCTGGAGCCACATTAGGGCTCACATGCTCCTGGCTGTGCCCTGGCACTTGTGGTTCCCTGGGCTGAGTCTTCCCTGTCTATGTGCAGCTCCCTCCCTTCCCTCCCTGAGACGCTTTCTCAGGCTGAGCTTCCCTGAAGTCCATCTCTAGGGGCCTCCAGCAGCCTATGTTCCTTCCACTTCCTTTGTCAGAGCTGGGAAAGTCTGCTTACTTGAAAACCATCAGTGTTTTTTATATTTATGATAGTATCCGCAGCAAGAATTTGTAGCCTGAATTTTAGAAGGGGCTCCACGGGTGTCTGTTGGTTGAAATAGTCAATGGGATAGGTTACCTCTCTCAGTTGACCTAGGTTATGCTGTGGGCCTGTTGTCAGGTGCTGACAGCCTGGACTGGCCAGCTACCCCAGGGTGTGGGTGCTGAGAGCCTGGACTGGCCAGCTACCCCAGGGCCATCTGATGACCTTTACAATTCTTCACTGGAAACCCATTGTTATTATTAAATCTTTATTGCCAGAGATGGTAGGCAGGGGAATAGCCATCACGAAGAGGTGCACCTTAAGTAGTCATCGCTTTAGCAGAAATCTGTCTTTGCGATGGACAGGCTTAACATTGTAGGTGGCCATTTATATTAATGGAATTCAAAGATCAGTATATTAAATAAACTGGCATTCAGCTCCCCGGGATGACACCACTGGGGCTCCTAGATCAATGGAGAGACAGAAAAACAAACTCCTACACTGGATTTGGATCGCTTAGCCAGGGCTTGAATATTGATAAAGACATGGCAGCATTTCTTGTGCTGCTATCGCTCTTTAACTGACAGGACTGCCTGAGTTCTCCTTCTGAAACTGGGAACTGAGCATTTTGGATGAAATCCAAATGTCTGGGCTTCAACCTAAGTAAGTCCAAGGGGATTCTGTTAGGCAGAAGAAGAACTTTAAGAAAAGATTATCTTTAGCTATGAGTACATCATAGACATCTATCTTAGCTTCAGCGGCGTTCATAGCCAACGAATTTTTTCCCTTAGGGCCTGTGTTTTTTTCTTAATGTTTGTGTCCTGACTGACTGAAACCACATAGTTAAATCATCATTGTTTGGCCAAACCAGCTTAGGTTTTGGATGAATTGAAGTGAATTTTTATTGCGCTGGTGCTAGCGACCTGGACTGATGAAGAGAAACTGAACAGTAGAGCTAGACAGGGTCAATTTGCGGAGATGATTCACAGGGACAGCAAATGCGTTATGGTTCTGTAAAGTTCAGACACTTTTCCAATCAAGGTGTCTTTGGTATTACCTTATAGTTAATAAGGGGAATATAAAAAAAAAGAATTTGCCAATCCAAAAAAAAAATAATAAGGGGAATGGAGGTGGCATAATAAAATGAACACAGACTAATTGCTCAGAGATCTGGGTTCCAAGTCCAGGTCTATCCAAGCTTTGTTACCTTGGACCCAGCACTTAAAATGTCTGTGATTAATTTCTCTACTTACAAACTTCGGATGCATGTAAATGTAAGTATTCTCTATCTCATTCTACTCACTCCAAAAGGATTTGAGGCAGGTTAAGACAAGCAGAAAAATACCATGCTATTAAAACATAACAGCCTGAAACAGGCAGAAAAAACACCATTGCTAAGAATTAGTAGTGTGAAAATGGAAGTAGGAAAATGGTCCTACTTAGTAGAAAAGGCCCATTTTTTGTGGACCAAAAACCCTACAAAAACATAATATATCAGCTTCAAATTTGACTCAGGGTTTCTTGGAATGCATAAAAAAGTAGAGACATGGTGAGAAGCAACATTTTCATCAGACATGAATAAAACATTTTAGTTCTTTGGAAGAAGGAAATCTTTTCTGAAAACTGAATGCAAAAGGCATTACCTTGGATTTTTCTATTAGGTTTGAGGGTTAGCGTGCAGTGTCCTCAACAGTAACAAGTGCAACAATAAATTACTTATTTATATTCTCATTTGTTCCATGAAAGATTTGGAGTGACCATTTTCATAAAGAGATTTCTTGCAGTGACTCTCATTAAGACACATTGCACCAGGAAGCCAAATCTGCAAGATACCAAGTGACAAGGGCAGGTGCTCCATCTCCTGGTGGGCTGCCTTGTTCTGAGGCTAGGAGTTAGTGTGCTTACAGTGGGGTTATCTCCCACCCCACCTGACCCCATAGGACTATATGTGGCTAATGACAAAGTGGTTCTAGAGAGCAATTTAGAAATTTTAAAGTGCTAAAAGCTGCCAGTGGTTATTTATCCACTATGTTATGAAACCTGTCTTATTAGAACTGTTCTTAAAAATAACTACTTCCTGAGTCTTATGAAAATAAATAACTAAAATGACATACTCTTGCCACAGCACCTGAAGCCCCTGAGACAACCCATACAGGGACATTTATTTCTTACCATTGCCTGTTGGTCATGGAAATCCCTAGCAAGTACATATTTCAGAGTTCAGAATTCCAGGTAATGGCTTTTCCAAAATGAGATTCATAATAGATTTCACAGATAGTCCATTTAGTTTTATTTTCTGCTGTGGGAACAGAGAAAGTTTGGTTTACAAAACAAAATTTAGGAACATGTTAAAAATTCTCTCTAGAACATAAACTTCTTGAGGACAGAGTTATTTGTTTGTTCAGTTCTATCCCTGGTGCAGAGAACAGTGCCTGGCAAAGAATGGAATTCCATAAAGCTTGAACAAATGAGTGATGCAATCTGTAACAGAGAGTTAATACCAGTGAGTGTTTGAGATAAAAGTTGTCAAGGATATATGATTATCATTATTATGAAGACAGAATTATCAAGGATAAAAACAAAAGTAAATGGTGAAGTGTGATAAATGATCACTTACTCAAACCTACCTGGGTTTCCCCAAAGTTATTAACATGATTGCTTCTAAATATCTATTATTAATATGACTTCCTAATTTTGCATGAATGTCACAAAAAATTGTAATGTCTCTGTAAATATCTGAGGAAGACTCTCCAAGTATGGAAATTTTAAATCCCTACTTGTAAAAATTCTATTAAAATCCTTCAAGTGAATCTTTAGATGACAGATGATTGGCTGTTTGCCTAATTTTTTGTATCTATTTAACTTGATGCCAATGGACACAGGTGTGCAACTCTCTTCTTCACTTCCAAGCACTAGTGTTTGGCAAGGACAAGAAATTGTTGCATAAGATTTCCCCTCCCCCGCCCTTTTCAGGTTTAGCCTAAAGTGTTTTCAGTGGTTGCATTTGAAACCTTTATAGGGAGCCAGAATGCTTTTTTTTACATTTTGATCAGACTGTGCTTACAGAAACACCAGTGAATTGGGAACTTGTCTGCAAGTGTGTGTGTGCATACACAAACATACAACACACAACACACACAACAAGAATGGGCTTAAAAGAAATGAACAAAACTTGCTTGTTTTAAAAATAACTGAATTTAGAGCAGAACTGGACAAACTTGAGACCCAAAGTCCATACAAAAAATCAAAGAAACCAAATATTTGTTCTTTGAAAGGATAAACAAGATTGATACACTGCTAGCTAGATTGACAAGAAAGAGAGAAAATCTAAATCATAAATGACAAAAGTGACGTTACAAGCAATCCCACAGAAATACAAAAAATCCTCAGAGATCATTAGAAACATCTTCTATGCACACAAATTTAAAAAATCCAGAGGAAACGGATAAATTCCTGGTAACACACAATTTCCCAAGATTGAATCAGGAAGAAATTGAAACCCTGAACAGATCAATATCAAGTTCCAATATTGAACCAATAAAGAAAAACCTACCAACCAAAAAACACTCCAGACCAAATGGATTCACGGCTGAATTCTACCAGACATGCAAAGAGAGCTATTACCAATTTTACGAGTGGTTAGCAAGTCTACTGAAATTATTCCAAAGAATTGAAGAGGAGGGACTCCTCTCTAACATGCCACACAGCTAGCATCACCTTGATGCCAATACCTGGAAAAGACGCAATGAAACAAGAAAAGTACAAGTCAATATCCCTGATGAACATAGATTCAAAAATTCTTCACAAAATACTAGCAAATCAAATCCAACAACACATCAAAAAGTTAATTCACCACGATCAAGTAGGCTTCATTCCTGGGATGCAAGGTTGGTTCCAATACATAAATCAATAAATGTGTGATTCACCACATAAGCAGAATTAAAAACAAAAACCATACAATCATCTCAATAGACAGGGAAAATCTTTGGACAAAATTCAACATCTCTTCATGATAAAAACCTTCAAGAAACTTGGCATCAAAGGAACTCACCTCAAAATAATGAGTCATCTATGACAAACCTACAGCCAACATTATACTGAATGGGCAACAACTGGAAACATTCCCCTTGAGAAGTGGAAAAAGACAAGAGGTGGTGAGAATAAGCATGGTACTGGTACAAAAACAGACACATAGAACAATGGAACAGAATAGAGAACCCAGAAATAAAGCTGTACACCTACAGCCATCTGATCTTTGACAAAGTCAACAAAAATAGGCAATGGGGAAAGGACTTCTTATTCAATAAATGGTGCTGGGATATCTGGCAATCCATATGCAAAAGAATTAAACTGGACCCCTACCTTTCACCATATACAAAATTTAACTCAAGATGGGCTAATGATTTCAATGTAAGATCACAAACTATAAGAATCCTTGAGGAAAACCTAGGAAACATCATCTGGACATTGGCCTTGGAAAATAATTTATGACTATGTCCTCAAAAGCAACTATGATGAAAACAAAAATTGACAAGTGGGACCTAATTACAGAGCTTCTGCCCAACAAAAGAGACTGTCAATTAAGTAAACAGATAACCTACAGAATGGGGAAAATATTAACAAACCATGCATCTAACAATAATATCCAGAATCTATAAGGAACTTAATTCAACAAGCAAAAAACAAATACCCCTATTAAAAAATGAACAGAAGACATTAACAGACACTTCTCAAAAGAAGACATACAAGCATCCAACGAACATATGAGAAAAGGCTCCACATCACTAATCATCAGAGAAATGCAAATCAAAACCACAATGAGAAACCATCTCATACCAGTCAGAATGGCTATTATTAAAAAGTCAAAAAACAACAAATGCTGGTGAGGCTGTGGAGAATAGGGAATGCTTACACACTCTTGGTGGGAATGTAAATTTGTTCAGCCACTGTGGAAAGCAGTCTGGAGATGTCTCAAAGAACTTAGAACTAGCATGTGACCCAGCAACCCCATTACTGGGCATATATCCAAAAGAACACAAAATCTTTCTACCAAAAAGACACCTGTATTTGCCTGTTCATCACAGCACTATTCACAATAGCAAAGACGTGGAATCAACCTAAATGGTGGACTGGATAAAGAATATGTGGTCCATACACAGCACAAAATGTTATGCAGCCATAAAAAATATCATGTCCTTTGCAGCAACGAGGATGCAACTGGAGACCATTATCCTAAGTGAATTAACACAGAAACAGAAAATCAAATACTGCATGTTCTCATATAAGTGGGAGCTAAACATCAGGTACTCATGGACATAAAGACAGCAACAATAGAAGCTGGGGACTACTCGATGGAAGAGGGAAGGAAGGAAGCAAGGGTGAAAAACTAATTATTGGGTCCTATGCTGAGTCCCTGGGTGGCAGGATCATTCATATCCCAAACTTCAGCATCCTGCAATATGTCCTGGTTGCAAACCTGCCACATGTACCCCCTGAATCTAAAATAAAAGTTGAAAAAAAGGTAAAAAAATATAAAAACAAATAAACAACAAAACATCTTTACATAAATGTAGTTGCCTCTCATATTGTTTTTCTGTACTCTTCAAAAGTTTACAAAACGTTTTAGCTATATGTTTCGGCAACTTTAGTTCACAGAACTGAAGAGCATATTGGGTAGGTATGGAAGATCCAGAGTTGGCCTAGAGATCATCAGCCATGTTTCCATTCTACCCATCACATTGAGTGTGTGGTCTTGGCCTGTGGGTTCTTATCTCTGGTCCTCAGTTTCCTCAACTGTAGACTGAAGATACTAAAAGGGACAGTCACCCCAACATTCTATGTGTCCGAGTCAAAATCTCAGAGTCTTTCCAAGGTATTAATTGCTATGTGGTGGGAAAACAGTCTTGAGATCACACGTGTTTGGAAAATGTTTGGTTAAACAACTAAACTGCAGAACCTATCAGACATTTTAATAAATTAATACACATTTTGACTCCAAAAGGAAAGTTTATTCTTTTTTCTCAACTTGTTTGTCCATGGGACCTCTTATTTCCCCTAATACCTATTAACAGCTCACTAGACAGCAGCATTCTGCAGAATCACTTTGGAAAATGCTAATCTAAGTCAATTATTTTCTTTTGCTGTTCTCATATATGAAATGAAGCTCAATGATGAACAAGTTTTTCACTACCAAACCATACTTTGTGATTTTCCAGACACTTCGAACAACATATTTGGAAAGAATTGTCTGCACAGCATGATGTGTTTGTGAAATAACTGCTGGGCAGCTTCATTGTGAGTAGATGCGTTGTTGGCATTAGGCTTTTGTTATATTAAAAAAGGCTCATTTTGCCCAATTTTCTCCCTTCAGGATCCTCCCATTGGAAGTCACTTGGTCCAAAGATCTTGACTATTGTTTTCTGGAGGTCTATGTTAGTCCATTTTGTGTTGCTATAACAGAATACCTGATCCTGGATATTCTGTATAAAGAAAAGAGGCTTACTTGGCTCATGATTCTGGAGACTGGAAAATCCAAGATTGGGCAGCTATGTCTGGTGAGGGTCTCATACTGCTTCCACTCACAGTGAAAACAGGAGGGGGAGTAGGTATGTACAGAGGAATCTCGTGGCCAGACAGGAAGCAAGAGAGAGAAACGGAGGAAGTGAAACTCTTCAACAACCTGCTCTTATGGAAATTAATTCCCTTGAAAGCCAGAACTTACTCACCCTTGAAGGAAGGCATTAATCTGTTCATGAGGGATCCACCCTCATGACTAAAACACTGCCCATTAGGCCCCACCTCCAACACTGCCACACTGGGACCAAATTTCAACATGCGTTTTGGCAGGAACAAACCACATCCAAACTATAGCAAGGTGGGATTGCTTTTTAAACTTTTTAAAACAATGTGGTATACATTCAGGAGTAACTCTACATAACAAATAGAAAAACATTTAGATTCACATGTTTATCAATGCTTGCAGCATTGGCTTGTCTCAGGCAATCCTAGGAGTTCTAACTTCTGGAGGGTCCTGGAAGCTTTACTGGATGATTTTAAATTAGTGGAAATGATGGACTCCATTAGTTATGCCCCTTGTAAGGATGAATGACCCTCTTCCATGGATGAGTGTGTTCCATGCTGTGGTGGTGTGACTACAGATGGCTTATTAGCAGAAACTCTTTGATGGATCTATTGTTGGGTGAATCTGGAAGCTCTTCTATTTAGAGATGAGGTTATGGTCAGGAATCTGCCTGGAAGATCCAGTCAGGGCCTGGAGTTGTATCTTAAATCTATTTTCTTTGGAGATTCTGAAATACTCAATGATGTTCACTTGATACCAGGGTATTTGAAACATCTGACTTATGAAAGACCCCAGGGAAGAGGTGTCTGGCATGACATCCTCCACACGGTACCTGGCTCCTGTCACCTTCCATACCACCTCCTGCCCCACCTCCCCCTTCAAACCTCAACACAGGTGAGTTCTCTGCATGAGGCGCATCTCTCCCAACACTGAGGACATCCACACGTGGCAACATTTCCATGCAAAGCCTTTCTCTGCCTCATCCTCATGGTACACCAGGCACACAGTAGGTGCTCATTGTAGGCTTTGTTGTAAGAGCAGATAGATTCCTCTTTTAGCAGTTCTTGTAGGAGGTCATTGGATTGTTCTTTGATAGGTCCATGATGGAGAGATGATTGCTGTCCAGAGGAATCATCACTGTCCAGGGCTGGGTGTTTTATGGCCTGGCAGTTCTGTGTCTGGATAAAATTCTTTCTTGCTCTAACCAAAATATGTCTCCCTGGAGGTCAGTCCCTTGGTCCTTGTTCTGAACTCAGGTTCTACAGAAAGTAAACCCACTTCCATATGACAGTCCTTCAATCAGTGAAAGCAGTCATCATGCCTACCTTGGTTTTTGCTTGTTTTATTTATTTATTTGTTTGTTTATTTATTTATTTATTTATTTTCGCAATAGGACTACTTACAGTGTCTTCACCAGGTTCATCTTACAATACAGTTTCAACATTGCCTTAATAACTCATTTTTCTACTTTTGGGCTTGCAACATGGTATCTGTACCAAAGTGGAATTACCAATGGATGCTGGCCAGTGTTAGCCCCATGGGGCCATCCTGTTCTTGCCTGGACAGAGAAGTGCCATGGGAACAGGCCATACCGGGGCTTCTTTCATGCCCCCTTTACATGGCTTCACAATTAACTCACCCAGCATATGTTTACTAAGTGCTTGATATATGCTCGTTACCGGGTGTGATGCCGAGAAAACAAGGCACAGCCCTGGATGGGGGAATTTAATCACCTGTCCTCTGATGGACTGGATTTAAATGCTATCATTAAAAAAACTCTGAACTTTTTTTCTGAACATAAATGGCTATCATCAGTTTCCCCTAGATTCTGAACATTGCCACTGAGATTTTGAATTTCAGGACTTTTTATAGACAGTTTCTGCTGTTTAGAGATTTTTTTTTTAGCCTATTATTTGTAATGCCACATATTATTTCTCCTCAGCCTTGTCACAGATGCACTTGATGGACGTACTTTGCAGTAGTTTACCCAAATTGTTGATAAGAATATCTGTCAGGACAGGGTCACACGTGGAGCCTTGTGGCAGAGCTCTGGAGGCTTCCCTCTGGGAGGGCCTTCATCAACACATCGACCTTCCACACCACTCAGTCCATGTTTCCCAGGAGCCTGTGGTGGTTTACTCTAATTAGAAACCCAGTTGTTTGTGCAGATTGCTTTTTGGTTAGTACACTGTGATAAGATTTTGGATCAATCAATGATATGCTTTTACATCGTCCAATAAGTACCTTGTATCTTTGCTCAAATAGAAGGAGAAGCATGACAATTACTCTGGTTAAAAAGAGGGAGCCTTCCGTACTCTCCGCCCAACCCTGGAAGCTTTCAGAGACTCCAAAATTTGTAGAAAACCAGAAATTTTTCCATGGCATGTTGAGAAATTAGAACTAGGTGTTTGAAGAAGAGCTTTCTTATAAGAGATTAATTCTGAAGATCCAGTTATTAATAGGTAAACCAAACCACCAAGATGAAGTTTAGATACTTTCAAATTATAATTGAGCTGGAGAAATGAAAAGCTTTGTGATCATGAAGAAACATAATGTATGCATTTTCCAGCCTAAGAGCTGGATTTGGGAATACACTCAGTCAAATTAGTAAGGAATTCAAAGTCCACCCCAGGTAATTTCAGGGGCCTGACTGGGCCCCGTGAGAACTTGCGGTGTCATCACTTTCATCAGACCCTGTTCCTAGCATCAGATGATGAATGTCTCAGACAATGAGGAGAGGCATTTGGAGGCTCATGGATTTCTTAATGAAGAGTGTTCAGCTAAACAGAAGCGCAGATTCAAAATGTTCTCACCTCGCCTGACTTCTGTGTTTATGTAATCTTAAATTGCATGGCCTCATTTTCTCTGCTGATCTTCGAGATTGTCTGCCTGTAAGGAACAGGGAGTGCAGGGGGCGAGAAAATATTCACAAGCCTGGAGAGGCCCTTAGTAGAATGAGTCTCACATTTTCTTACATTTTACCAAGGTAAAGAGGTTCTTATGCTTTTTTCCTGGCTTTAGTGGAGAATTATGGCTGTGCAGTTTGTCAAAAGTAGTATTACCCTCCATTAAGATTAAACTATAGCTCTCAGAGATGACCTTTGAGCTTTGTAATAAATATTTCTGTTGGAAAGTTCCTTCCTCCAGACTGACTATGCTTTTCCACTGTTCATTTCCTTTGCTGACATTTACAATATTTACAATCACATATTTACTTATTTGTTTACATGAGATCGTCTCTCTTCCTCATCAGACTCTGAATCTTTTGAGGTCAGGGATTCTGTCCTGTTTTAGATGTCAATGTGTACTTGGGCCCCTGTAAGTGCCTGGCCCAGGGTAGGCACTTAACTTAAAACCAAAGTTGGAATTAAAGTTTGTTGTGAAGATCTAAAATCTAAACTTCTTGTATGGCCTCCAAAATCATGCTAATATATCATCCTGAAACATCATGTGGGTGGCTGGATTGGGTAATCTTTTTTTTTTCTGAGACAGAGTTTTGCTCTTGTTGCCCAGGCTGGAGTGCAATGCCATGATCTCAGCCCACTGCAACCTCTGCCTCCTGGGTTCAAGTGATTCTCCTGCCTCAGCCTCCCAAGTAGCTGGGATTACAGGCATGTTTCACCACACCCAGCTAATTTTGTATTTTTAGTAGAGATGGGGTTTCACCATGTTAGTCAGGCTGGTCTCGAATTCCCGACCTCAGGCGATCCACCTGCCTCGGCCTCCCAAAGTGCTGGGATTACAGGTGTGAGCCATTGCACCTGGCCGGATTGGGGAATCTTTAGGGTCCCTCTATGGGAGATTTTAGAACCAACATGGCCGCATAAGCATGGCCTCATGTGGCTGACCCTGTTCCTTGGTGTTGTGGAGGCTACAAAAGAGGCAAGAGGGTGGCCAATCAGAAGTCTATGATACAGCAGAGAGGTCTAGATGGACTCACGCCAGACAATTAGTGACCACGATGGGACCATATAGAACCATGGGTTATTTTAAACAGGAGGGACAATCAGATTTTAGGAGAAAGGAGACCACTGAGGCCTGGAGTCTCAGCTGCAGGCTTTGGAGAATGGTTGGTCATGAACTGGTCTCAAACAAGCTTGATTGTGTGCGCCCCAAACCAACTCTCTTGTCAGTTCTGAGTTGAGCGGTTTGTGTCAAAGGGACACAGTGAAGTGCAGGTGGATTGGGCTTCAGATGAGCTTGTCATGGAGAAGGTGATGGCCTGCAGAACCTTGCCTGGTGCAGATCAGACCCCCTCCTGGTTGTGTGTTTGCACTGATGCTGCACCTGCTTGCTGCACGTGCACCAATGCATCTCTCCTGTTCTGTGCTTTCAAAGGACAATAATAAAAAATCTCACAAGTGGCCAAGCTCTTGACCTTCACCTCCATGTTTGGCTCTTCGCCTGAAAGATGAGGACCGTTACGACTTTCGGGGGAGCTCCTGGCTGAGCTGGGAGTAAGAGTACTTGGGGCTGTTGTATGTGCATCAGCCTGGAGCCGTGATAGCTCATGATCGAGAGCCCTGGGGTGGCGGGGCCCGGCTGGCACGCTCATCCTGGGCCTCTTAGCGATGGTCTTCTGCCTGCACAGAGCATGATGCCTGCAGATGCTGTATCTCAGGGCGGCATCCCTGGCCCATCACATGTGAGCACAGAGGTTGGAAATTGGCGGCTCTGATACCCATCACGTGTGGCTGCAGCAAAACTGTGGGGTTGGTGAAATTGGCTTTTGGTCTCCAGCTTCCACCTTTTCCTTCCTCTGTACAGAGTGCTGATTCACACGGGGTTTTGTACAGAACATGAACACGCGTGTGCACACACTCACCTATGCAAAGTCCTGAAACTCTGTTTCTATCAGGATCTTTGCTTTGATTGAAATATTTATGCCATATTTTCATGCTGTGGCTGTATCGTCTGATTAGCTACAGCCGGACAGAGAGGCTGGGGGCAAGTGAAATCTGGAAAAGCCAAAATTGGAGGAGCTCATTGACAGCCAGCTTTGGAGAGGTCAGTCCCAGACAGAAGAGGCAGTCCCTGGGTTAGTGCCAGAGAGGAAAACTTGCAAGCATGCAGTCAGATTCCGGGCATCAAAGAGCAGAGCAGCAGGTGGGTCACAGGACAGAGAACAAGGCGAGAGCCCCATCTGAGAGCTGGGCTCCGGGTGGGTGCTAAACCTCCAGCGCAAGCAGAGGCAAGGCAGGACCAGGCCAGGTCGTGGACACTTTGTGCTGGCGAATCCCAGACAGTCGGGCTGAGCGGCCCACAGTCAGGTGATTCTCTCTCCTCCAGGGCCGCAGGTGGGGGCCAGGGCGGCAGTTCTTGGAGGGGAATGCCGTACAAACGGGACCTAATGTTATTGACAAGAATCAGTTTGTGTTACCCCTTTTGGACATAGCCGCAATTCAGAAGTGAAGCAGGCTTTGAATTAAAAGGATGAGTCCAGGGACAGAGGAGCGATTTTGGACAGAGGCCACGCCCCATCCTCTGTGGGCCTGAGACGAGGCCAGGCTCTCCCTGCTGGCAGTGCTGCCTAGGCATCTGGCGTTTGTGGTCAGCAGGAAGCTGCCGTGCAAATTCCCTTAAAACATCCATTGAAGCTAACAGTCACATCCAAGGAAAAACACTGTTGTGCTGTAGTTTCGGTAAAAATGGTGAAACTGTCATGTGTTCCCAGGGCCACGGTGTCGAGGACCTGCTTATCAGGGTGGTAATGATGACTGAACAGCGGGACAAGCACTTTGCTAGTTCTGAGTCCTACAAATAATACAGAATTTCAAAAGCACGTGTCCTTTTACGGCAAAGTTGTTCCATCATGAACATATACAACTTCCACTTAAAGGAGTAACTGTCTTTGGAGGAACCCTGGGCATTTAGGGGGATGCAGACGTTCCTAAGGTGGCGTTTTATGTGGACTGGGATGTGGCATGCAGTAGGAGGTGGGTCAGGAGGTGGTTAGGAGGAAATTGACTAAGGAAACGAGCAGACACAGAGGATCTTGCGTGTTGGGACCTTTGCTGTGTTGGTCAGCTGTGGCATGGGGTGCTATGAGGAGGTGGGAAGTGAGCCTGAAAAGGCGGTTAAGCCACACAGTGAGAGAGGCTGAATGACAGGCAGGGTGTCTTGTCTTTATTAGGTAGTGGTGCTGTTTCCAACAGCGAGTCATGTAGAATGGGAAGTGGAAAGTCTACCGTATGGGTCTTGTTCTTGTCCCTGGCACCGGCATTCCTGCGGGATTCCCCGGCAAGACGCCACAGCACAGTGGGAAGTCGTCTGCTCTCCACTGGACCTGAGTCAGAACCCCGCCAGCCCAGCTCTGGGGTGCCGGAGGAGCCATTTCCCTTCGCTCCTAACTTCAGCCTCCTCAGCTGTGTACAAATTCTGACTTGGCAGGGTTATCGTGATTTCTCCCGTGTGTTGTACGTTTACGTAGCTAGGATTCAGTGAAGCAGCTTCTGTTGTTGTTATTATTCTAGTGTACAGTCAGTGGTGACTGAGTGAAAAAGCAAGTGAAAAACACATCCCTTTCCTTTCCACTTCCGAACGTCCTACCGGGTGGCCTCAGTGCTGTTTCCGGTGCTTAGCTGTGACATTACTGAAACACAAAGCTTCAGGGTGAAGTTGTCAGATGGAGGAAACTCACGACGTAGGAACACAGAGTGCGAATTCCTTCCCAACTCCTGAGCCCTTTCTGCACGCAGCCTCCCTGGGACAGTGGCCACGGAAAGGTGGAAGACACGCCCCTCCCTTCTGGCCCTCAAGTCCCCTGCCTCGGTCTCGCTGTCTCTGCTCAGCTCAGCCAATTCTGCGCTGTTCGCGACGTTTCATTCCCAGGTCCTCCAGCACAGAGGACCCCCTCTCCAACTTTCCCACTGTGTTTCCTGCCTGCTCTGTCCATGGACAAATTGCACTGTGCTTAAATCATCACTTTCCTCTGAGCTTGAGCCCCTCCATAGTTCTAGGTCAGTTTTGTCTGCACGAGTCGAGGTGGAGGACAGGGATGTGTCCTGTTCTTTCTCCCACTCTACAGGCCCAGCGCTCCACAGGCCAACAACAAGCCTTCAGGAAACGTCAACATTTAACAGTGCTTTTGGTAAACACTCACAGGAGCATTAAAGATGCTAACTGTCTTGGAAGGTGTGGGTTTTCATTTTTTTCAGGAGAATTAGTGGAAATGGTATTATTCTGGGCACAAAAAGATGATTTTTGGCCCTGATGGGCTTGCTGTGTCCTGGTCTTGCTCGATGCCACAGTCATGGCCAATGGGAAGCTCAGGAAGCAGACGGTGCCTCTGATGAGCCGGGGTCAGGATAGTGCTGTAGGATGCAGGGGTCAGGATAGTGCTGAGTGTGCCCAGTGTTCTTGGCTGAACTCACGGGTATTAGGGAATCAGGGACAATGGAACAATTTGTGGCCTCAGTGGACCCTTGGATGGGAGTCTGATGAGCAGGCTGCTTCTCATTCATTTCCTCACCTATTTCCTCATGTGTCCATCATGGATGCATTGCTGCACACTTCCTCATGCCTCTACCACGGATGCATCACGGTGCATTTCCTCATGCCTCCACCATGGATTCATGGCTCTGCTCATTTCCTCATGCCTCCACCATGCATTGCTGCATGCATTTCCTCATGCCTCCACCATGGATGCATGGCTGTGCACAACTCCTCATTCATCCACCATGCATTGCTGCATGCATTTCCTCAGGCCTCCCCCACAGATGCATAGCTCTGCCCGTTTTCTCATTCATCCACCATGCATGTCTGTGCTCCTTTCCTCATTCATCCACCATGCATTGCTGCATGCATTTCCTCATGCCTCTACCACGGATGTATCGCTGCACTGATTTCTTTATTCATTCAACAAACATTACTGAGACCCTGCTATGTACAAGGCCCTATTCTATGTACTGGGAACACAGCAGTGAGCAAAGTGGAGAAACTTTGATTCATGGAGCACTTAGTGTAACAAGGACAATCTACAAAATAAATGAGTAAAATGCACCATGTTAGCATAAGAGTGGGGAGCATCTGGGGGATGGGGCTGCGATTTTAAGTGGTGCCATTGTACTTGAGTAAAGGAGGAGGTGAGGAGAGAGATGCCCAGACATCTGAGGGGAGTCAGAGAGAAGAGTGCATGTGAGGGCCCTGGTGAGCCCAGGACAGTTAGGGAGGCCAGTGTGAGCGGGGGGCAGAGGAAGCCCGGAAGCCCTGAGAGTCCAGTGTATTGCAAAACTTTCTCAAGGCACTAAAAATACCAAAGTACCAAATATTTAGAGGCCTTCGTGGTCCTTAACATTTCCCTATTTTTATTATATTTTTAAAGATGTCATTGTGAAATATATGTATGGCAAAGTACATTAAGCATAAATGTATACTTTAATAAATAATTATAAACAAAACGTGAACCCACCTCTCTTACCATATCTCCTCCCCTTCCCTATTTATTTCACATTTATGGTCATTGTTCTTTGCTTTGCCTTGTAGTTTTGCCACCTATCTATGCATCGCTAACTCATAGAATTAAAAAGATTTGTAGTGGGCCGGGCGCGGTGGCTCACGCTTGTAATCCCAGCACTTTGGGAGGCCGAGGCGGGCGGATCACGAGGTCAGGAGATCGAGACCACGGTGAAACCCCATCTCTACTAAAAATACAAAAATTAGCCGGGCGTGGTGGCGGGCGCCTGTAGTCCCAGCTACTCGGAGAGGCTGAGGCAGGAGAATGGCGTGAACCCGGGAGGCAGAGTTTGCAGTGAGCCGAGATTGCGCCACTGCACTGCAGCCTGGGCGACAGAGCGAGACTCCTCCGTCTCAAAAAAAAAAAAA
>NW_026652276.1:236777674-236841509 GCF_009828535.3 Hylobates moloch | reverse complement strand
AAAAAAAAAAAAAAAAAAAAAAAAAAAAAAAGATTTGTAGTGAACTTTATATGAGTGGAGTCATATAGTCTATTCTTTGGCATCTTGTTTCTATTGGCTAATATTAGGTTTGTGCAAAATTAATTGCAGTTTTTGCCATTAATATCATGTTAGTAAAGCTCACCCATGATGTCACGTGTCGTTATAGTTTATTTTCATTTTCATTTAGTTTTAATTGTATTTCTGTATAGTGTTCCATCATGTAAATATACTCAAATACTTTTATTCATCCTCCTATTGGTCACTATTTGGATTGTGTCTAAGTTTTGGCTATCACACAAAAATGCTATGAAGAACATTCCTTTACGTGTTCTTGAGCCTTGGTACACACATGCATGAGATTATTTAGGGAATAAATGAAGAGAGCGATTTCTGGGTTGAAGGGTATGTGTATGTTCAACATTACAGGGTAATGCCAAAATATTTTCCAAAATGGCTGTGCCAATGCTCACATCCACCAGCAGTGATGGACATTTCAATTACTCCACATCTCCGCAACACTTAGCACTGTCAATCTGGGGGGGCATGTATTTCTTTTCCTTCTATATTTTCCTTAATTATTAATATATTATTTTCCTTAAAATACACAGCGATGACCACTGGCTTCCTTTAAAATGGCAGAATTAATTATTAAGCACCTTTCTCTTAAGTTTATGTTGCCCTACAGAGAAAAAAGAAAAAGACAGATTGCAGTGATGGAAAGCCTGGGTGCACTTCCAGGATCAGCTTGGCTGTCGTCAATGGTCGCAGCCCTTTCCCTCTGCTTTTCCAGGTCTAGGCTCTAATAAAATGACATCAGGTCACAATTTTAAAAAACACAGTAATGTGATAAAATGTTGGCCAGCTCTAAGATAGGTAAGAAAATGGAACAAGGAGGAACGTTTATTCCCAGAAACAGAATTTCTGAAGATTCCCAGCTCATCTGTTTTTTTTTTTTCTACCAAATTAGTTTTTTTTTTTTTTTTTGAGATGGAGTCTCGCTCTGTCGCCCAGGCTGGAGTGCAGTGGTGCAATCTCGGCTCACTGCAAGCTCCGCCTCCTGGGTTCACGCCATTCTCCTGCCTCAGCCTCTCCGAGTAGCTGGGACTACAGGCGCCCACCACCACGCCCGGCTAATTTTTTTTTTTTTTTTGTATTTTTAGTAGAGACGGGGTTTCACTGTGGTCTCAATCTCCTGACCTCGTGATCCGCCCGCCTCGGCCTCCCAAAGTGCTGGGATTACAAGCGTGAGCCACCGCGCCCGGCCCCAAATTAGTTTTAAAAAGGGATACAGTCTCACCCTGAGCTTCAAAATACTGCCTATGAGAAGTGATTGTGGTTGCTTTTCTGAGCAGGAGCATGACAAGTTTAGATTAATTTTCTGATAGTGCTTCTCAACTTTGTGTTCTACTTGTCTTCAGAGTTTGAGAGAAACATTGAGAGGCAATCCTGACCTGCGCGGGTACTCTAAGTAGTATAAGAACTTCTGCTGGGAAAGATACAGGAAGAAAACTAGCCAATGCTAGTTCAGGTTAGAACTCGATATGGGGAATCACTGGGTTTAATGGAAAGCACAAATCAAAACCAAGAACATGGGAGTTCAAGTTTGTGGCAGCAGAATAGCTGGGTCATATTAACACTCCCATGGATAGCCATTATAAAATCTGAATGAAATGCACAGATCATTTCTAATAGTACTGGAGAGTGATAACCGGTAGAAACTGGAGGAGAATCTACCCTTGGAATACAGGCTCTACACTTGGTAAAAACCTTTTGCCTGAGGCTACTCTCCAGTCCATGGCTTTGGACAGCAAAAACCTGCAGTGTTACGGGATTGAGGTGTCAGAAGGGAGAATTTTGGGCTGGAAGACAATCTAGAAAGTTAGAGGGGAAACCAAGAGAATGATCCAAATCTGCAGATAAAATCTACCCAAATCAATGGCTGACTGCTGAGCTATGCTAGTAGCGGGGAGATCACAGATGATCTGGCGAAAAAGCGCATCTGGAAGCCAATATGATTAAACAGACGTTTTGTCTGTTGCCCCCTATAGATTATGGAGTTTGAGTCTAGCCAAATTAACTGCTTGGTAAGATAAGAGTTATTCCCCAGAGGAGCATAAAAAAAATCTAGAGACTCTACAATGTTTCATACAGAATGACTTGCATTTACTAATAACAGAAAACCCCTAGACATGTGAAGAAACTAGAAAATGTGACCCATACTCAAGAAAAAAGAAGCAACAAGTAACACCCAACCTTGAGTGAGCCAGATGTTGCAATGAACAGACAGAGACTTTAAAGCAGCAAATAAAGTGTGTGAAAGAACTTGTAGGAAAACAAATGCATAATCAATGAATAGATGGGAAACTCTGACATAGAACCATAAATCTTTTTTTTTTTTTTTCTGAGATAGAGTCTTGCTGTGTCACCCAGGCTGGAGTGCAGTGGCACGATCTTGGCTCACTGCAACCTCTGTCTCCTGGGTTCAAGTGGTTCTCCTCTCTCAGCCTCCCAAGTACTGGGATTACAGGTGCGCACCACCATGTCTAGCTAATTTTTGTATTTTCAGTAGAGATGGGGTTTTGCCATGTTGGCCAGGCTGGTCTTGAACTCCTGACCTCAGATGATCCGCCCGTCTTGGTGTCCCAAAGTGCTGGGATTATAGGTGTGAGCCACCGCACCTGGCCTATAAATAAAATTTTAAAAACTTAGATGTTCAATAATAAAAAAACAAAATTGTATAAAATTGACTTAACAGAAGAATGAAGATGGTAGCATAAAGAATCAGTGAACTTGAAGATAGATCAATAGAAATTATTATTTTCAAAGAACAGAAGAAGCATTGAAAATGAACAGAGCCTCAGAGGCCTGTGGGGCAGCATCAAGTAGTCTAATATAACCATAATTAGAATTCCAAAAAAGAGATAAGAAATATAATGCAGCATAAACCTAGTTTTGAAGAAACAATGGCTAAAAACTTCCTAAATTTGATTAAAGACATCAAGTAACAAAACCAAGAAGCTCAAAGAACACCAAGCAGGATAAATACAAAGAAAACCACACCTGAGCATATAAAAATTAAGTTGATTAAATCCAAATATAAATATACAATATTAAGAAGCAGTGAGAGGAAAAATGCATGTTACATACAGAAAATGGTTATACAAATGACTGAATAATTCTTACCAGAAATGAGGCAGGTGAGAGGACAATGGAATGACAAAGTGATGCAAGGAACAAAGGTCTGTTAACTTAGAATTCTATAGTCGCGTGACTAGTCTTTAAAACGAAAGGGAAAGGGACATTCCAGGGATGTGTTGTCCATTTCAGAAGCCACTTATGAAAACTATTGGGCACTAAATGTGGCTAGTCTGAATGGAGATGTACATGTGAAACACATACCAAATTTCAAAGACGTGAATAAAATAAGGTAAACTACATTAGTAATAATTTTATTATACTTATAGCATGTTGAAATGATAATATTTTGAGTATATTGGGTTAAATAAAACATATTAATAGCATTGTAAAAATGAAGGTGAAAGATGTTTCAGATAAGCAGGTACTAAGACAGTTTATAACAGACCCACACTATAAGAAATGCTAAAGGAAGTTCTTCTCGTGAAAGACAAATAATAAATGGTAATTGGATCTAGAATATTTAGTGATGATCCCTGGAAATGGTAAATATGTGGGTAAACACAAAAGACTATATCAATTTTTTTTTCTTGTCTAAATTTTTAAAGAAGGCCAAGCTTGGTGACTCACACCTATAATCCTAGCACTTTGAGAGGCCAAGGTGAGTGAATTGCTTGAGCCCAGGAATTTGAGACCAGCCTGGACAACATGGTAAAAACCTGTCTTCATAAAACATTTAAAAATTAGCCCAGAGTGGTGGCGGACACCTGAAGTCCTAGTACTTGGGAGGCCGAGGTGAGAGGATCGCTTAAGCCCAGGAGGTAGAGGTTGCAGTGAGCGGAGATGGCACTACTGCATTTCTGCCTGGGTGGCAGAGTGAAACCCTGTCTCAAAAAAGTTTTTTTTTTTTTTTTTAAAGAAAACAAAAGACTTTTTAAAATGCAAGTTATAAAACTGTGTTCTAGGATTTATCATGTACGTAGGCACAATATATATGAAAGCAATAGCACATAGGAAGATGGAACTATAGTGTTGCATGATTACCGTATTTTACATTAAGTGATACAATATTACATATATGTAGATATAAGAAATTATAGATGTATATTGTAAGACAACCACTAAATTTAAAAAAGTATATGTAGCTAAAAAGTCAATATAAGAATTAAACAGGAAAGTCAAATAAAGTCTTTGATGAACTCAAAAAAAGTCAAGAAAGGAGAAACAAAAAGCATATGAGACAAATAGAAGAGAAATGATAATACAGTAGAGCCTAAATTCAATGATATTAATAACTAGAAACATATAAATGGACTAATACACCATTTAAAAGGCAGATTATCAGACTGAATTAAAGAGCAAGATGAAATATATGTTGTCTTAAGAGATGTACTTTGAATTCAAAGACATCATAGGTGGAAAGTCTGTGTGTATATGTATGTAACTATTAGAAAACTGAAATAGCTACAGTAACACTAGACAAAGCTACCTTGAGACAAAGCATGTTACCAAAGATAAAGAAGAACATTTCATAATGTATTAGTCTGTTTTCATACTGCTCTGAAGAAATACCTGAGACTGGATAATTTATAAAGGAAAGAGGTTTAATTGACTCACAGTTCTGCATAGCTGTGGAGGCCTCAGCAAATCTACAATCATGGTGGAAGGCAGCTCTTCACAGGGCAGCAGGAGAATGAGTGCCGAGTGAAGGGGGAAGTCCCTTATAAAACCATCCGATCTCATGAGAACTTACTCACTATCAGGAGAAAAGCATGGTGGAAACCGCCCCCGTGATTCAATTACCTCCCACTGGGTCCCTCCCATGACATGGGCGGATTATGGGAACTACAATTCAAGATGAGATTTGGGTGGGGCACAGCCAAACCATATCGCATAATAATAGGCTTCATCAGCAAAACATAATTAAACATTTTTACAGGCTTAGTAACAGAACTTCCAAATATATGGGCTAATAAATGAGAGAAGTGAGAGAGAGAGTGAGATATGCATTATATTTATTTGTAAATATATACATTTAAATCATAAATCTAAATTATGGAATTTAAGTGATGTAATTGACATTTATGGGAACTGCACCCAACACTGCAGAATCCACATGATTTTCAAGTGTGCATGAAATGCATACGATACTCCATATGTTGAGCCATAAAACAATTCTTAATAAATTTCAAAAGACTGAAGTATGTTTAGAGTTGTCTTCTGGCTTCAGTGGAATTGCATTTGAAACCAATAAGAGTAAGAGCTTTAGGAAAGCAACAAATATTTTTGTTTTATGATCTTTAATAAATCTCATATATCAAATAAGAAATCACAATGGAAACAATAAATATTTCAAACTGAATGAAAATGGCAGTGGTTTATGCTTTTAACCCCAGTGCTTTGGGAGACCGAGGCAGGAAGATCACTTCAGCCCAGGAGATCAAGACCAGCCTGGGCAACATAGCGAGACTCCATCTCACAAAAGAAATGAAAAAACTAGCCAGACATGGTGGCACATGCCTGTAGTCCCAGCTACTCAGGAGGCTGAAATGGGAGAATTGCTTGAGCCCAGCAGGTTGGGGCTGCAGTGAGCTGTTACTGAGCCACTGAACTCCAGTATAGGCAACAGAAAAGAAAGAAAATGAAAATAGTGCATATAAAATTTTATGGAATATAGTTAAAGTTAAAACAATGCTTAGAAAAGAATTTACAACTCAAAATTCTTATTTTAGAAAGGAAGTGATTTAACTCAATGATCTAATTTTCCACTTTAAAAAGCTAGAAGCAAATGAGCACATTAAATGCAAAGTAACTAGAAGGAAGGACATGATAGAGACAAGAGCAGAAATAAATAAAATGGGAACAGAAAAAACAGTTGAGAATTTAACAATGCTCAATTTGGTCTTTTGAAAATATTAATACAATTCATAAACCCTTGGCAAGAATAATTCAGAAAAATACAGAAAACATAAATTAATAATATTAGTAATAAAAGAAGGGAGATAATTATGGATGCTACAGACCTAAAAATATGTCTTATAAACAATTTTATGCCAATAAAGTTGGAAAACATTGAAAATTTGTCAATAAATGACAAGTTGAAATGGACAGATTCCTCAAAAAAGCTAACTTATTAAAAATGATGCAAAATGAAAGAAAAAATCTGAATAGCTTCATACCCATCAAAGACCTTAAGCTTTCTATCAAAATACTTTTCCACAAACATAACTCTAGACTCAGATGGTTTCACTGGTAAATTCTTTCAAACACCTAAGGAAGCAATATTAACAATTTGACAATATTCTTTTAGAAATGGAAAAAGAGAGTATTCTCAACTCATTTTATCAGGGCAGCATAATTGTGACATCAAAACCTGACAAAGGAATCACAGGAAAAGAAAATTATAGACCAACATCTCTTATGAACATAGATGCTGAAATCTTTAGCAAAATATCAGCACATTAAGTCCAGCACTACATAAAAAAGATAATACATCATAACCAACTGGGCTTTCTCCTATAAATGTAAAGTTGGTTTAATGTTTGAAAATCAATATAATCCACCATAGTAATTCGATACACAAGAAAGTGATATATTCATCTCAATAGATGCAGAAAAGCATTTGACAAAAATTCAAACCCATTCAAGATAAAACTCTCAGGAATCTAAGAATAAAAGGGAACTTCTTCAATGTGATCAAAGGCATCTACAAACACCTTCATGTAACATAATACTTAATGTTGAAAGACTGAATGCTTTCCTTCTAAGATTGAGAGCAAGGCAAGGATACCTGCTATCATCACCACCATTTGTCATTGTACTGGAGATCCTAACTAGTGTAGAAAGACAAGAGAAAAAAAATAAAAAGCTTACATATTATAAATGAAGAAGTAAAACTGCCTTATTCACAGACAATATAATTGTTTACATGGAAAATCCAAAATTATTGATGACAACAATGAAACAAAACAACAAAAAAAGCTTATTAGAACAAATACATGGACTTACCAAGGTCTCAGGATAAAGGTCAGCATTCAAAAATACAGTTGAATTTGTATTAGCAGCAAAAAATTAAAAAATAAAATACAAATTAATGTGTAGTAGTGTCAAAAAAGCATAAATGAACAGAAATAAAATTAACAAAACATATGCAACAAATCTACACTAAAAACTATAGAATATTGATCAGATAAAATAAGGAATACCTAAATAAACAGAGATATACCATGTTCATGAATGGTGGGAAGGCTCCATATTGTTAAAATGTTGTTAGTCATTGCTAATTTGATCTATATTTTCAACACAATCTCAATCGTAAGTCTACAAAAACTTAAATAGTTGATTTTAACATTGATATGAAAAAACAAAGAATATAGCCAGAAAATTATGAATTTGTGATATTTGACTTTATGACTTGTTAGTAAGTACAGTAATCAAACAGTGTGATTTTGGTGTAAGAACAAATAAGTAGAACAATGAAAGAGAATAGAGATTCTAGAGCCCACACTAGTATGGCCAGTTGATTTCTGACCAAGGAATCTAAGAAATTCAATGAGAAAAGTAAGTCTTTTCAACAAACGTTACTAGAATAACTTGATAATCATGTAGAAAAATAAGAAACTTGGTCTACTTAACACCATAAGCAAAAATTAATTGGAGATGGATTATGGGTATAAAAGTAAAACCTAAAATGATAATGTTTTTAAAAGAAAACATTGAAGAATATCTTCATTACTTGGAGGTAGGCAAAGGTTTCTTAGGACACAGAAAACTATATTCATAAGAGAAAAAAATCAAATTGGAACAAACTTCCTTTTTTATTATTAAAAAGACAGTTTTTAAGAAGAGAATGAGCAAGCCCAGACTGGGAGAAAATATACTCAATATATGTAGGTGACAAAGGACTTGTAGTTAAGATTGTAATTCCTATATTCGACAATAATAAAATAGGCAAAAGACTTGAAGAGCTGCTTCTCAAAGGAAGATATGTATTCCTTTGTAAAGGGCCAAATGAGCACACAAACAAGTGCTCAACATCACAGTCATCAGAGGCAAATTAGAGCCATTACAGTAGAACACGACACATCTATTAGAATGACTAGAATTTTAAAAAAGGAGCAATTAGAGTTCTAACATATTTCTGGTAGGTATGTAAAGTGGTATAATGACTTCAGAAAATGTTTGACAGTTTCTTATTAAACACACACTGAACTTTTGATATAGTAATTGTACTCATATGTATTTATTAAAAAAAGAAAAATATGTCCAAAATATTTGTATCCTAATGGTCATAACACCTTTATTCACAATGATAAAAAACCGGAAACAACTCCAATGGCCATGGATGGGTGAAAAGATAAATTGTGGTGTATTTATTCATGCAATGAAGGCCACTAACCAATAAAAAGAAACATGCTACGGACAGAGCCAACAATGTGGATGATTGGCATAGACATTAAGCTGAGAAAAGAAGCCAGACCCCCTGAAGCACATTTTGTATTACTCCACTAAGTGATGTTCAAGTACAGGCTAAACTAATCAATGGTGAAATATACACCAGCATTGATTGTCTCTAGGAGGTGGGGCATCGACTGGGGAAGGACAGGATATGATGTCCTGATGAGGTGGGAATGTTCTAGATCATGAGAGTGTGTGGATTGCACAGGTGTCACTATTTGTCAAAATTATTCAGTTATGAGGCATGCATTTCAATGTGCTTAAATTTATGCTCCAAAATGGACTGTAAAAAGTTATAATGATAATAATTGAGTGGAGAGTGGAAAGTGGTTGGAGGTCAATGAAACAAAAATGGTAGAAGGCATATAATTGTTGAAACTGGTGCTGGATCTTGAGACTTCCATGTACAACCCATAGTGCGTGTCTGCGATGGCCCAGTCAGGAGGCTGTGGTGCCTCTGCCTTTCCTCACTAGTTGTTTGGTTTCGATCGCCACTCAGTCTTGGTGGTGGTGTTAGGGCAGGTGTTGATAACTGTACTGTGAAGTAACCGGAAGACGGATCACAGGAACCTGTACCTGCACTAGATGGAGAGCTAAGAAAGAGAACCTAATGCACAGGCCAGGCAGACACTGAATGCCTGTTGGAGAATTCGAGGCATGTTTATTTTCTACTTCTCCACAACAGGTCCAGTTCACTGAGAATATCTACAGGGAGGACGCGGACTCAAGGAAATGTAGGATTTGGCATTTGTAGCATGTGAGGAGGAGATTAAGGCCTAGGCCTGTAGGCTTCCTGGAACTGACGAGATTTTAGGAATTCCCTTCCCACTACCCCCACCTCCATCTATGCAAAATAAAACGAAACAAGCCACAAGGTGGTAGATTGTTGAGTGGCAGGATGTGGTGCCTAAGCCCAGAGGTCCAGATTACGACCCATGGACGTTGCACCTGGGAAAGTGGGAAGCAATTTGATTGGCTGGAGGAGAGTGGGTGTGCAGTGTCCAAGCCAATCCCGACTGCTAAGTAGGAGGCTGCTCTCTCCATTGTCTTCCAATTTGTAAAATTCTACTGATGCTGACAGTGAGAGAGGCAATGTTGTATGACGGAAAGAATCCAGAGTTCGAAGTTTGGAGAATTCTGTTGGAGATCTGCTCTGCTGTTTATTAGGTAATTTGTGGTTCTTTTTTTACTGTATTTACTGATACCATCATAACCCCAGCTACTAACATTAGGTAGTTCGTTTAGTTGAATCTTTCTATTTATTGGAGTCATTGTTGAATATTTGTTTGACAACTGAAGATCTTGAAAAGCCTCGTGGTAACCATTTTCAAAACCAGTTTTTTTACTGGCTAGAAAGTTAAGGTGATAGGTCTGTCCCAGATAGACCCTGGGAAATTCTGTTTGCATAAATGTTCATTTTCAGAAATGTTTAGATAGTTTACACTTTTCATTATAGCTTTATTTCTGTGCCTCTGCTCAAGTCTGTCTCCATTTTGCTCTCCAGTCCAACACATTCAACTACATTCTATTCATCCATAAACGCCAAGTTCAAATCCAACTCCGTCCACGAAAGCTTCCCTGGTGATCTGGTATAATATAGCAAATATAAGTAAAATAAACATAATAAAACTATGATATTAAACATGTATATAAATGTGCTATTGTCATTCGCTTTCCTTTCTGTGAACTTTCTTCTTCTTTTTTTTTTTTTTTTTTGAGATGGAGTCTCACTCTGTCGCCCAGGCTGGAGTGCAGTGGCGCGATCTCAGCTCACTGCCTTTCCTCTTCTTTGAGACACCCGTGGCTCAGGAGGACTAGAATTGGTGCACAGGAGTGGGAAGGGTCAAAGCATGCTGATGTTCAGTGTTTGATGTCCCAAATAAGATCTTTACAATGACAAGTAGATCATGAATTCCAGGCTTAGTCGAGAAAGAAAATCTCTAAATTCATTTATTCCCATTAACCCGCTGAGGACAACGGCTGTGGATAAGCCAGATAAGACTTTAGGTCTGAGGTGGAGAAGACCCAGGACAGGAGGGCCGTGATGTGACACTCCCTCCTTCCGCCACCAGCTGGGGGAGGAAGGGAGGGGAGGGGCGACAGCAAGGGCAGACGTAAGACGCCTCTTCCTGACTGGCCCTCCTAGAGTCAAAGTCTCAGAGGGTGGCATGTGGAGGAGAAGTCAACAGCTGGGACATTCACCCACCTCTCCCATGATGCTCTAGCAGGAGTAAAGAGTGACTGCCCTTGCTCACCACCAACCAGCCAGCAAATGGAATCACAACGCCTGCATCTGCAGAGAAGACGTCCTAGTGTAGAGTGTCCGTTTCCCAGGAATGCACATCCTCACCTGCACCAGGAAGCTGGAAACTGATCGAGCTGCCTGATTTAAGTCACAAGGCTTCAGAAAAGGAGATTCAAAATTTAAAATTTGTTCTACAGAACAAAAATCATCCCTTTAAAAATGCATTTGCAGCTGTGCCCAGTGATGACGGATTTTTCACCTAAACAATGTGTGCCCTATAAAGAGTGAAACAAGTCCTTGCTCATCAGAGCACTTAATTGCAGTGGTTATATCAAAGTGATATAAAATAATCACCAACCACAAGTAAGGCTCTGCGTTTTACATAGGTGCCTCTGTCGCTGTTTTTCCACCTGTTAAAATGAAAGATTCTTGGAATATCATAATATGTAAAACTTGTTTATGATGCAAATATAAAGATGCCCTTTCATCTTTCTGCAGCTTTGATGTCGTGATATGAAGCTTTGGTGCCCCTCCTTCCAGACACGCACCCAAGATGTTATCTCATTCATAAACTTGTGTTCCCTGTGTAAATACATGGGAACCAATTGCGAGATATTTCTGTTTTCAGTACTTTTTATGAGGAATTGGTCCACTTCTAAATTAATAGAAAGATGAGAAGAGTTTGTTGATATGTTTTTCTTTAATGCTTAGGATAACAGCTTGAGCATCAAGGTAAAGAAAGCCTGTTAAAATGGGGAAATAAAAGTCAGAACCTAAGTAAAGAGTTAATATACTACTTCTAGACAGAAAGGTAAGTCCTCAACACATCAGAAATACCTACTTTTGAGTATTCCTCCACTGACAAAAATGTGAATTTCCTTCTCCTGTTTAGGTAAGACAGATACTTCTCATTGTAATACACATTTAACTAGAAAGCTCAGTTTTTCTGTCTGCCACATTCTTGGGTCTTACTTTTGGTTAGGATCTCCCAACTTTTAAAAAACATGAATGGTTGGACCTTACCTTAGACCATGTAAGTAATAATTTTTAAAAACCTCTAGGTACGGGCCGGGGCAGAGTTTGTCTTAAAGGCTCCTGGGTCATTCTAATGTAAAACTGGGTTAGAACCAGAGATTTACTGAGTCACATTATCTTTTCATGTTATTTTATTCATATAAAAATATACTTGACCAGGCGCGGTGGCTGACACCTGTAATCCCAGCACTTTGGGAGGCCGAGGCGGGTGGATCATGAGGTCAGGAGTTCGAGACCAGCCTGGCCAACATGGTGAAAGCCCATCTCTACTAAAAATACAAAAAATTAGCTGGGCATGGTGGCGGGCACCTGTAATCCCAGCTATTCGGGAGGCTGAGACAGGAGAATGGCTTGAGTCCAGGAGGTGGAAATTGCAGTGAGCCAAGATCACGTCACTGCGCTCCAGCCCAGGCAACAGTGAGACTCTGTCTCAAAAAAAAAACCCAAAAAAACCTCATTACTCAAAGACTCATGAGCACATATGCATAAAGAAGCCTGTGTTTCCCAGAGAAAAGCAGATTGGAAATGATAGTTGGTATGTTATTTTTGTTTATTAGAAAACCTTTGAATGAATACATTAAAACTTTCACAAAAGCTATATCAACATACTAAAAATTTAGTTTTGTCCACTTTAATTTCTGGTGAGGTGGCTGGTAAACTGTGTGACCTGAAGCAGGATTTCAAAGAGAGAATACTGTAAAACAGACAAAATTCTGATAGTGGAAAATTCTTAACATTCAACCCCCCTAAAAATTTGCTCTCAAAATATCCTCTCATTCATTTTAACATCTAGAAATGATCTTCTGTGAAATATTTTTTATCCAGAATTATAACATCCAGGAAGTTCATGTAATTAATTATGGTCTCTGTTATTAAAATCATGATGATATTATAACATTTTAAAGGGGGAATGTAATGGATATTTTGGGGACCAGAAGAGATTTAAGCCTGTGCTGTAACTTGCTGTGCCTATAGGACTATGGATTTTTCTCTCCAAATTGATTCCCTGCATAATCCACACAGGATCTAACATGAGTCTTTTAGGTCATTTTCGAACGATGCAATTACATCATGTTTGGTATAATTTTATCGTAATTTGTGAAAGCGGGTCTTCTGCATATATAGGTTCTTTTTCACTGGCCAGAATGTTTAATTAATTAGAAGATCCCATCTCACCATCATTCTGCATAATGAGTTTACTGTACAGCTATTTTTGGTCGCTTGAAATAGTGGAAAGCTATTCACAGTGATGAGTACCTGAATCTGCTGATTGTAGACACGAGTAATTCACAATATCCCATCAGTCATGAGGGGCGCAGACAAGCTAATTGACCCACTTAACGGATAGCACTCCCCAAAGAGGGCTGTCTTTCATGGCTGAAGCCCCATTAATCAAAAATACTCGTCGGGCTCCTGCTGTGCGCCTTGCATGATGCTAGGGATGCGGGTACAAAGCGCAAATCAGGACCCCCGGCCCGGAGCATCTTTTGATTTGGCTGGAGAACGCGATGCACACAGGCAGTGCCGGGAAAACATGCCGCATTCGTGAAAATGATCACGTTGCATGCCCTGGAAAGAAGGTGCCAACTTGCACAGGATACGAGAAAAGAATCAAAGAACGTGGAAGAGGAAGCCCCTTGCACACACTGAATTCACGGGGAGGGAGAAAGCACAGAGCCCACATGCAGCAGGTGTTAACATGGAGGGCGCAGCGTCACGCATGGCCACTTGAAATACTGTGTGTCTAGGATAAGACGTAGACACCAAGGGCTATTGTCGGAGTCTGGGGGAAAAAAAACAAAAAGCAACAATCGTCCTCAGTTGCTGGGCATTTTTGCTTTGTTCTGTTTCTGCTTGTGTTTTCCGGTTACACTGGGAGTTTGCTCCAGGAGCACGGGATGGATGCAGTTAGGAGAAGGTACCTTTCCATGGGGGAGATTCACAGCCCAACAGCCACTTCTGGATTTGAAGTCCAATTAGAAGGTACATATCGCTTCCATTTTCTTATTATTACTTTATTTATTTTTGAGATGGAGTCTTACTCTGTAGCCCAGGCTGGAGGCACGATCTCGGCTCACTGCAACCTCTGCCTCCCGGGTTCAAGTGATTCTCCTGCCTCAGCCTCTTGAGTAGCTGGGACTACAGGCACCCCTCACCATGTCCTGCTAATTTTTGTATTTTTAGTAGAGATGGAGTTTCACCATGTTGGCCAGGCTGGTCTTGAACTCCTAGCCTCAAGTGATCCACCCACCTCGGCCTCCCAAAGTGCTGGGATTGCAGGCATGAGCCCTGTGCCCAGCCCATTGCTTCCATTTGACAAGGTAAACGCTCCTTGGACGTGTAACCATGGGACCTAGTCACGCTTGCAAGTGTATTTATAGCTTTTTTCACTTATAGGTTGCAGGCTAAACTAAATGCCTTTTATTCAGTCAACACTGTCACTGCCTGAAGTGTACCTCTGTTCACTCTGAGATTGTGTGTTTGCGTGTGTGTACCAGTGCGCGTATGTGGAGAAGGTGTGCGCGTATGTGGAGAAGGTGTGAGCGGTGGTGGAATGAGAGGAGCTGCCTTGTACTCTCACGGTCACCCTGCCTACTTGCTCACACCGAACCACCTGCTTAATCCAGGAGCTTCATGAAACCCTGAGGCCTGTCCAGAACTCAGAGATGGGGAGAGTGGAGGAGCCTGGGATGGGGGGATGCAGCATTGGGGCCCTGTGTGAATAACTTTCTATCCTTTGATGTTTGTGAAAAAATTCAGCTTAGATGTGTACATATAACACACACATTCATTCATATATACCATCACAAGCAATGCACATTTTTTTTGCGGTGGTATGTGTGGCTTTGGTAGAGACACTTCAAGTTTTTTGGTGGTGGGAAGGACTGGGGGAGGCTGGGGAGGGTGGTTGGCTCTGGATCTGACAATATATTCTGTCCGCATGACCCCATTAGCTCTGACTTTGTGCTGAAGAAGTGAGAATTGAATGAAACATAACAGCAGGTTTAAAAAAGACCAGAAAAAAGGTAATGTGAGGCAGAAACTATTTCTAATAACACTCGATAGTCCACACAGGAACCTTCACTGGAAGGAAAGTGTTCGGCCAAAAAGTGATTAGTTCATGCCAAGATGGCCTCTCGTTTTTAAATTCAGCAACCAAATGCAATATGTTCCCCCTTCTTCTGTTTCATCTCCACTTAGCTCTCCCACTCGGGCTCATTTCAGCTACTTTTGATTTGATTTACAAATTTGCTATTGGATTTTCGAGGCATTATGGAGCCTTTGCTGGTGCCAGAATACCCATCAGAAGCGCCTCTGTTAAGCTTTTTTGGTGTCACTTCAACTTTCAGTTGTCATCTTATATTCCTGTTGGGATGTAGGCTGAGCACTCACTAATAATATCACTGCAGAGGCTTAAATTGCAGCAGGTGAGATTTGAGTTAGAACTAAGCAGTACAGTCAGCCACTTTATTTAGATATACCATGTCCCTAGGAATGGGTCAGCACACAGGGTGGCTCCGAGGGAAATATACCGGCTCTCCCAGATAGTTTAGAAATGTTACGTGTCATCTTGTCTGTCTTATTTTGTCTGTTCAGTCCTACACTGTGTCCTTTGTAGAAGCCGTCAAATGGTAGTGAGAAGAGACCTTCAGGGCAGTACTGTGCAGAAAATGTGGCAAAAAGCAGGTGCTGTTTGTAACTTGACAGTAAACAGCATTCAATATTAGAGATGAATTCCTGCTCTTGAATATAGCTGGGAGGGTGAGCTGACTTCCATAGTGCAGAATATTTGAAGACTTTTAAATTACTAGATGATTATATCTGTAAGTATCTTTGGACTAGAGGGTTAGAGGAGGGGAGGGAGCTGGCAGAAGACAGGTTGCATTTGATGCCTTGTGGGTTGGTGGGATGTACACACTCTGCCTCGCACAATTGGATTCTAGCCAATTTGATAAATGCTAAGTTTCTAGAACAATCATTTCCACCTCTCCATGCACTTTGCCTCATAGGTTCTTTGGTTTCTACCTCTGGCGTTTTCCCTCAGCCTCCTCTGCCTCTCTGGATTTGATGTAAAAGCGACCCTGCCCCCTGGACCAGCCCTACCTCTGTACACACCCCGCCTGATCACTGAGCCGCCCATCCCAAGACTCCAGCCTCTAGCTGGACGCCCCTTGCTCTCTCTGTCTGCACGCTCTCCCTCCTTATCGTCCTCCCTTCCCCACAACTCTGGGCCATGCACAGCTCACTCGATGGACACGGGTCTTGCTTTCTCTGTTGCTATCCTGGATGTTGTTTAGGAACATCCCAATAGGGTTTGACATTTTGTATTATATTTTATTTATTTATGTATTTTTTTGAGAGGGAGTCTTGCTCTGTCACCCAGGCTGGAGTGCAGTGGCACGATCTTGGCTCACTGCAACCTCTGCCTCCTGGGTTCAGTTCTCCTGTTTCAGCCTCCCGTGTAGCTGAGATTACAGGTGCCCGCCACTACGCCCGGCTAAGTTTTGTATTTTAGTAGAGATGGGGGTCTCACCATGTTGGTTAGGCTGGTCTCGAACTCCTGACCTCAAGTGATCTTCCCACCTCGGCCTCCCAAAGTGCTGGGATTACAGGCGTGAGCCGCTGCGCCCAGCCACATTTCATATTTTAATATGGTGGGAATAATCGTGTCCACCTTTCCTTTTGTAAGCTGCGCCAGGCGCCGTGCGTGCTCTGCCGGCATCCTGAGCAGCCGCTGCTTTCTTTTGTGTCTATGGCTCCCGGGAAGCAGCTCCAACTCCCTGCCTGAGATTTCTCTGGAGGTCAAGTACTTGGAGCGTTCCGTTCCCAGGGTCCTCAAGTCACACCCAGCTTTCTCCTCCCTGGAGTGAGGTGACATTGAAGGACCCATCTACACCCTCTCCCAGCAGCCGCTGGAGAATTTGGGCCCCAAGAGTCACGATCGTCTCATGCCTCACAAGCACCATTGCAACCATCCATGCACAAACCTCAGGGTCTCTTCTGGGAGAGCCCCACCAAAAGCACTCTAGATATCAATTTGAATTGTATTCAACAATTTCTGGTTAAATCTTCCGGCCTTTTCCTTCTGCCTCTCTCCATCTCTTCCTGTCCCCCCCTCTATTCCTGACATCAAGAATCCATTTTCAGTTTCACAGATGGCTTTTTGTCCCCGACAATGTGTCTGGGAAGATCAACATAATTAGTGACTTTTATGATACTGCTCTTTTAAAATTTATTTTGGTATTTTCCTCAAGTATTCCAATTATTTTTACATTGGATCTTTATTTTCTATCGTTGATAATTACCGTCTTCTCCCATTTTACTTTTATCTCTGTTCATTGTGTTGGCATTCGAAAGCTTTTCAGGTTGGCCTCCAGATGGATGAATAATTTTCTGTGGGGCTCATCATCTCCCGCCCTCTCCATGTGCTGATTCGAATGGGGATCTCACCACTGCGATCACGGTCTCTTTGCCATCCTTCTTCATCCCAGCCAACTTACTTTCCATTTCAGCTCATTGTCTTACCGTTTTGTCTTTGACTTTTCATGACAGAATCCATAGTTTTCCTGATTTTCACTGGGAACACAAATAGGGTAGAGTTCCTGACGATCTCCTGGCAGCATTTAGTGACTTCATTCCAATGGGCTCTTCTTCTCTGTTAAAGGCTCACACTTCTTCTTATTTTTTTTTGGTCACAAAATCTTTTCACTGTTTCTAAGTTACTTTCTGTCCATTTTCCCACTCCTGCAATGGTAAATAAGAATTTAATCCAGGATGATACATCCTTGTAATTCTGGTGTTTTCCTGTGAACAAGGTTTAATATTTCGTTTTGTTCCATTCATGTTCAACTTGGCTGCTCGAAGAATTTTCCTTCGCGTAGCGAGGGCTGGTCAGGGTGTGTGTCCCTTGGTTGGCCTAAAAGGTTGCCCAGTCTTGCATTTAGAATCCATCTCATGGCTCGAGGAAGTGTCTGCTCATCCCATGGGAGCAGAATTTATTTTTGGAGTGAAAGATTCCATAGTTCTTTCTTAACCAGAAACAGAGAAAAGGCACTGCCTGGTGAAGCACAGAGCACACCCCTTTAATAACTATTCTCTAGTCTCATCCTGTGGCTGCGGTGCACACTCCTCTCCCGTATTGGTGAAGGCTGTTCCAGGTACATCTGACCCTCGGTGCTTCTTGGCTGCCACGTACGTGGGCTGAGTTCCATCACACAAGAGCAAGGAGGGGAGAGGCGCTGGCATGAAGGGAAGAGGCTGTCGGTGTGCCTGGGACCTCACCATCACTGCTGCACATGGACACCCAGGTGGACCCAGGAGGGGAGCCCTGGGCTCAGCACGTGGCTCCCTTACCGTCTATGGCCACTCCGCTTTTTCACCTGGACGTGCCGATTCACACCTCCCCTGGCAGTGCACGGGACTCCCTGTTGCTCGACATCCTTGCCGATACTTGGTGTTTGCAGAGTATAGTGATACCTCATTGTGATGTGTGTTTGGATTTGCTTGGCTACTGAAGTGGTTGAGTGTCTTTCCATCCATTTATGAGCCATGTGGGCATCCTCTTTGGTAATCACTTGTGCCGGACATAGTGGTTTTAAAACATGTTTACAAATTCTTTGACGTTCCAAGGGGGGATACCAATTTCTCTCCCTTTGAATATGGGGTAGACTTGTGACTCCCTCAACAAATGGAATGCATCAGAAGTGGTGCTGTGTGATGATCAAGGCAGGCCTCAGATGGCTTCATAGCTTCCACCTGTTTCTCTCTTTTCCCTGGGGGTGTGTTTCTGCATCTCTCAGTTACTGTCTAACAGGGCCTGCTTTCCTGAAGCTCGGAGAGAGCATGGGAGAAACTGCAGAGAGACAAAGAGAGACACACAGAGAGAGACGAGAGACAGAGACACACACAGAGAGACAGAGAGACACAGAGAGGGAGAAACAGAGACACACAGAGAGGGAGAAACAGAGAGACACACAGAGAAACAGAGACAGAGAGAGAGACAGAGAGGGAGAGAGAGAGGGAAACAGAGACAGAAACAGAGAGAGAGAAACAGAGTGAGACAGACAGAGAGAGACAGAGAAACAGAGACAGAGAGACAGGGAGACAGAGTGAGACAGAGAGAGACAGAGAGAGAGACACACAGAGAAACAGAGAGAGACAGAGACAGAGAGAGAGGGAGAGAAGGCAGAGGAAGGAAAATGGGGGAAGGGAGAGAAAAGAGGGAAAAAGGGAGAAAGGGAGGGAGAGAGAGATAAGGAGGGAAAGGAGGGGAGGAGGTTGGGAGAAAGGGAAGAAGCACTGAGGAAGGGAAAGAGGGAGGGGAAGAAGGCTGAGGGAGAGGGAGAGCAAAGTGCTGGGGTAGCCATAGCTGCTCCCACTCCCCTCCGGACTCATCCCAGCCCTGGTGCCAGAGGTCTAAATGGAGTCTTAGGGAAGACCCAGGTGCAAACCACTGACCGCATCATGAAAAGAGCCAGCATGGCCCACAGCAGCCCCTCCTGAATTTCTGATCCACAGACATGGGGAGAGAAGGAACGATCAGCTTCCATGTTACGCACTCCACGTGTGGTGATTCACCGTCATGCAGTAAGGCTGGCACAGATTTCACCACTGCTGGCTAGGGCGGTGCTCCATCAAAACCTGTGGCCCACACGGGTGGCTTTGGAGTTGGTCAGCGAGGGAGCAGGGTGGACCTGGCGGGGGGTGCCCCATGAGGTGTGTGTTGGCGAGGAATGAAGAGGGAGTGAGGAAATGTTTTGAAAATGGCCACCTGTGTTGACGTGGAAAGCAGAAGCTGTGCCTCAGGAACCGCACGGTGGGTGGAGGTGGCTTCCAGCCAGAGCACCGGGGCTGCTGCCCACTGTCCTCACTGCCCTCACCGCCCACAGGACAGCAGGAGGGCAGGGACACCAGCTGGAGAAAGGACTGCCAGGCACGAAGGAGCCAGGACGTACTGGTGTGAAAAGGAACCTTTCTCATTCCAAGCTTCTCTGGATGGCAGGCAAGACTACCATGAAGTGAGTGTGTCAGAGAAACCTGGTCTGAAGAAGGAGGCTAGGGAGCCGGCCAGGCCTTGGTGGAGACAGCAGATGGACGGGCGATGCCTGTGACAGGCAGGCGTCTCTCCCAGCGTCTTCAGGGCATTTTCTCACGCAGCCTCATAGGAGGCTCAAGGCAGAGGAGGCGCTGCCTCAGTGGAGCATGTAGTGGCAGGCTCTTCTGTCCAATGGAGTGGATTACGAGCCAATGCATATACCAAAAAAAAAAACAACAACAAAAAAAACAAATTTTGAAAAGAATTATATTGGCCAGTTGTGGTGGCTCACGCCTGTAATCCCAGCACTTTGGGAGGCAGGTGGATCATGAGGTCAAGAGATCAAGACCATCCTGGCCAACATGGTGAAACCCCATCTCTACTAAAAATACAAAAATTAGCTGGGTGTGGTGGCGTGAACCTGCAGTCCCAGCTATTCGGGAGGCTGAGGCAGGAGAATCACTTGAACCTGGGAGGCGGAGGTTGCAGTGGGCCGAGATCATGCCACTGCACTCCAGCCTGAGCAATAGAGCGAGACTCCATCTCAAAAAAAAAAAAAAAAAAAAAAAATTATATCAATGTGGACTAAAAGGAACAGAAACAGTAAAAAATCAAAAAAGGACTTTGTATCTCGAAACCGCTGGGTGAAAGAAGCCCACTGAAGAGACAGGTGTAGCCACTGAAGACACGGATGCAACCACTGGCTGTTTCTTGTGCAAACGGAAGGCTCAGAGGACAGAGCCCGGAATCCAGGGGGCAGAGCCTGGAGCCGCGAGGGGCTCTCTTGGGCAGGAGGAATGAAGCTTTGTCAACGCGTTGACTGCAAGTGCCCACGTAGATTCCTGAGTTTCTGTGGCCTGGTGGCTGTGATGTCTCCAGTTCTCCTCCATTTAGAAAGAGGGCGCCCACCACACTGACCTGTGTCTGCCCAGGACTGCATGGGGGTGTGTGATGATACCTTGTCTCTTCAGTTCTCAGGTATTCAGACAGAGAGAAACTCTCCTCCAGGTGCCGCCCTCCAGGAACCGCACCCCAGGAGGTCATCACGCACTCGCACGGTGGGTTCCGGGATCTCACTCCTGAGCTCAATGCCAGGAGAGCGGTGGCCCGCGTTGCGTTGGAGGCAAGTGTGCTTTGTATGGAGAAGAATGTAAATGACCTGTGGCAGAAGGTCTTCTGCAATGGTTTTAAAGCATCTTTTCTCACAAGGATGGGGTGCAGCTGCCCCCTGAATCTGGGTTAGACTTTGTGGCAGCCTCTGTGAGTAGCTGGGAAGTGTGGTGGGGCTTCCGTGCAGCACTCTCTGTATCGGGTCTGGGTGTGTGCCTTTTGGAGATAAAGAGAGACGCCAGGGTGTCCCAGCTGTTTTATAGCAAGCACTAGAATAGTGAGGAAGACCCCTGTGAGAGGGCCCAGCGCCAGCCGCCATCAGAAGGTGACCTCGGGACAGACCCCACGTTGGAGCTGCCTGGCAGGGCCACTGCTGACTTTGTGACCTACAGAAGCAGTGAGAGGTGACAAAGACGGTGGCTCTTGTGGCTCCTATGTTTAGATGTGACGGGAACAAGTCTCTTGCCCAGTTTTCTCTTGGGTTGTCTTTCTTAGTCTTACAGATTTATTTGCCCTGGATACAAGTTCTTTGTATTGTAAGAAAATTCTTCCCATCCGTGGCTCTTATTCTCACTTTATTAATGGACTTTTTGACAAACAGAAATTATTCATTTTAGTAAAGACAATCTTATCAAATCTTTTACAGTTTTTTTTTTTTTTTGTGGGGGGTGGAGATGGTCCCAGTAAACAAGTCTTTTCCTATCCCAAACTCATGAAGACATTTTCCTATATTACATTCAACAGGTTGTCTGGTTTTATTTTTTGCAGTTAGTTCTACACTTCATGTGTAATTGATTTATATGCACAGTATGAGGTACTAATCCAGCCTTCTTTAAAAAAAAGTCATATCTAATTGTCCCAGAATCTTTTATTAAAAAGAATAGCTTCTCCTCACTCTTTATCATCATCTTCTTCGTAAATAAATTAACTGTAAATTTAGAGGTCTATTTCTGGCTGTCAATTCTGTTCTATTGGTCTCTTTGTTTATAATTTCACCAGTACCACATTATATTAATGCCTATAAATTGAAAAGATCTTAATATTTAGTAGCACACATTTCCTGCCTTGTGTTTCTTCTTCAAGAGTGTCTTAGCTCTTCTTTACTCTTTGAATTTTTATAAAATTTTAGGATCAGCTTGCCAAGTTTCCTTAAAACAAGTTTCTTGGGTTTTGATTGAAATTGCATTTAATATATAGATCAGTTTTGAGTGAATTGATATCTTTACCTTATGTAGTCTTCTAATTTGCGAGTACTTTATATACTTCCATTCATTTATTGTTTAACTGCTCATGATAATATTTTACTATGCGCAGAGAGGCCTGGCACACCTTCTGGAAGATTCACTCACAGTTGTTGGTATTGGTTGATGCTGCTGTAAGTGGCCTTCGTTTACACGCCTCTGAAGGACGAACGTGGCAGCAGGGAGTTTATTTAGAAGGCTGCCCAAGATCCAGAGAGGCAGGGTGGGACAGGGAAGAGAGGGAGGCCGAAAAAGCATGTTATTGAACTAGAATCACTGTGGACACTCGCAACTTGGTCTCACAGAAATGAATGGGCCTCAGGGTTTCCCCCTGAAAGGGCAGGTTGGTACATTTGCCGGTGGTCCCACCCTCCAGTGGCTGAGGGCTGCCTCAGGGATATCGATGCTCCTGGCCTTCTGCGTGCCTCTGAGCCGTCTGTGCAGGGACTTCTGTGGCTTGGGTGAATGCCCAGAGGCAGAAACGCAGAGACCCCAAGATGCTCCCTTGATGCGGGCCCTGGAATGCGTGTGGAACTGTCCACCACGGCTGTGCTGAAATCAGGTTGGCCAATGGGATGTAGCTCAGGCACTGCAAGCATCTGCCACGTTTTCTTTCCTTCTTTTTAAAATTTTGTTTGCTGTTAGTAGAAAGATGTCCAATTGATTTTTATATATTGACCACAACCCAGGAACTTTTCAAAATGTACTCATTAATTCTAGTAATTTACCTATGGATTATTTTGGATTTTCTACCTACACGGCTATATCAGTGACAGTTTTACTTCTTCTATAGAAGTCCCATGCCTTTCACTCCTTTTCTTGCCTTATTGAAGTACTTAGATCTTCCAGTGCAATGTCAAACGGAAGTGGTAAGGACGGGCAATGCTCCCTTTCTCTAAAGAGACATTTCACAGAGCAGGATGTTTGCTGTAGGTTTCTTGGTGACATTCTTTATTGGGTTGAGAGCATTCTGTTCTCACAGTTTTCTAGGAGTTTTTAAATCAAAAGTGGATGTTGAAGTTTACTAATTTTTTTTTTGTTCTATAGAAATGCTGTTTCTTCCTTTTTCTTTTTTTGTGATGAACTACACTGGAACTCACTGCTATTCAGTTTTATCAAAAGGTCATTTGCAAGAAAAAAGCACTGAGGGAGGAGCCCCTGGAAGATATTTAGCTCACGCCTTACACCACTGAGAATGTTAAAAAGAATTGTTTTTCATTGCTTTTGTTTGCTTGTTTGCTTAACAGATTGATGGGCCACATACCTCCAGTGAGGCCTCTGGGCTCCTTCTCAGAATAAAATTTCCCAGTGCATAAAATAAAATTTAGAGAATTTTCAATGAAACAAATTTTGTTGAGCTATGTCATTGCAAAGGAAGCAAATGTAAAAATTTAAAACAAATTGGTGATATAGTAACATTGTACTTTTAGAGTAACATTTGATAACAAGATCTAGCAGCAGGCAGTATAATTTTACAGTAGTACTGAGCCTGTTGGCATTTGGAGGCAGCTTCAGCAGTGTCAGCACAGACAAACAGCATAACCAAGGCAAGCAAAATGTAGTGCACTCCAGCTCTTCCGGTCCTGAGATGGAGAATTTCCCACGCAGGTCCCCATGTCAGCCACTGATGCAATGACAGCAGCTCTCCTAGCCCGACAGGACATGAGCAGTGAGGTTACCCGGCTTGTTCCTACGGGGGCCTCCACTGCTAAAATGCAGTTCACAAAGGGGCAACTTTTCTTCTTTCGACAAACATTACTACCGCTCCCTGTGTGCCCAGGACCTTGCTAGCAGTGGAGACGAATGACTACACAACACAGCTGGCATGTCCCCTCAAAACGTGAACCACCCGGCAGGGGAGATGCAGGTGCAGCCACGTGGCCACAGTCAGCCCAGGCATGGGGCTTCCAGTGCGTGTTGAATGTATGCACATGGCCCCTGTTTCATCTGATTTTTCCCACCCTTATTCTTTCTTTGTTCTGATGGTAGTGCCTCTTTTTAAATTTTATTTTTATTGTGTGTGCTTGCTTCTGGAAGCACCATTTAATTGTTTTCTTTTTAATAAGGTGTTTTTTCTGTGCCTGGGTTGGGATGGAGAGGGAATTAAGTAGGCGGCCAAGTCCTTCTATTCCTGCCTGGCAGGACTTCAGTGTCTACTGAGCACTTCTACTTCCTGCTGTGGTGTCAGGCAAATGTGGACATGAGGACACCCCATCCAGGGTGGATGGAGTCCTGGCAGCCCCAGGCCGGGGTGGGGAGGAGGTGGCACGCGTGTGCTGAGCCGTCCCAGGGGGCAGCTCCCTCGGTCTGGCAGAGCGGAGCCCAGAGCTTCAACTTTTGAGGGCACTGAGGGTGACCCAAGAAGGATGGGCTGGTGATGCCTCCTGCAGCCCCATAAACACACCCCAGGTTATAAGGGATGGTTCCCTGGGAGGAACCCATTCAGCCACTTGTGGGCCACATGGCACACTTACATCTGCATCTGATCCTGGGGCATGCCCCATTCATAAGCTCGGCTCTCGGCAAACTGCACCCCATTCACAAATTCTGCTGCATGGCAGCTTTTGGGAAAACTTATTTTTGGTAAAAGTTTTGTGTGTGTATGTAAAAGTTCTCAGCGTCTCTGACTTCCCCACTTCACTCTCCCAGGTTGCCAACCAAGCTCCTCCCATTAATCGTTGCAAACCAGACTTGCTTTCAGTGACTGTCTGGCCCAGACCACTGGGGTTGTGGGGAGGGGACAGGGAAGCTCTGTTCTTGGTGCTCAGGGTGAAGGTAAACTGTATCCTGTGTCTCTTAAGAATTTGTTTCTCTTTTGTATAGAAGACAGAGAACAGAATAAAGAGTGTGTGATTTTTTTGGTAAACTGTTTGTGCTTTCTCTGTAATAAAGTATGTTACTTTTCCAGCACAGGGTAGCTTTGGCGTAGTAAACAACATAGGTAATGATGTTATCTTTTCCAAGAAAGCCGCCGTAAGCATGCTTCACATTTTCTCCCACATGATGGAAAAAGAAAGATTTTCGCTCCTCATTTTAGCATTTCATTCCATTGCAAAGGGCTTTGGGCTTGGAATGACACACATTCCATAATCTCTATAGTCATTCTGAATTCCAAACATGCTTCTGCATCTCCATGTCTTCTGAGCTTCGTGGCTCTCATCTCTGAAGTGCACTGCTGGTCTATCGGCAAGAATTCAAGAAAAGCAGACCTCAGCCTTCTATGCATCTTTTAATTTGGCCAAAATTAAGTGAGAATAGCAAATCGTGCACTTTTTAGTCCAAACGGAGACTTCATTGTGAGCTACAGAACCATGTTGATTTTGCAGAAGCCCATAAAATGCTGGTACCTGATAAACATTTCTTGACATTGTTATAGTTGGCACCTGCTGATTGGGAATCAGTCTGCTGAGAAAGGACATGTTTGTCCAAATGCACGGAAGGGAAATGAAGGGTGGCTGCTGTGAGCGCTGGGCCCCGTAACTGAAAGTGTGTTTTCTGGGCACGCTCCTCCTCGGCCACGCTAGGGCGTGGTCTGAAGCAAGGCGGGTCCCTCTGTCTCTTAGACCCCTCATGAGGACAGGCCGGTGCATTAGAAAGCTTGTTGATGTCTACACCTGTGGGTGTGTCATATACAGTAAGCAACATTCCAAGGCAGTAAAAAGTAATCTGTTACGAGGAACCAGGGTTTGCTGAGGCTGACACCTTGGTCTCTGCGTGGCTTTCAACATCATGCACACATCGGCTGGAGCATCCCGGGAGCAGCAGGCCCTGCCAGCCTCCAGGGTCAGACTTCAGGTCAGGAGGCCACAGTCACAGCATCGAGTCTTCCATGGGGCAGGGTCTCCGCCTGGCCCCCTTTCAGGAACCTCAGCTTTTGTGCACACTGATGAGAACTGCACAGGGTCCTAGCTTCTGACAAAAACACTTCGTAGTGCGTGGCCCAAGGAAGGCAAGGCAGGACAGCAACCACCTTTAAATAGAAAAGAAGAAAGGCCAGGGATGAGAGAGGGATTAGAAATTGTCTGATTCAACTTTCCCCAAGACCTAGTGGGGCCACAGATGGAGAGGCGTACATCGCCCCCAGCAGGGGAGGAGGAAGCCCCAGCTCCTTCCAGCAAGGTGTGTTTGAAGCTGTGCTGGCCGGCAGGCCCAGGCTGCTGCCAGGAGTGAGAACTGAGGAAACCCCACACAAACCCCCGAGGGCCGCATGTTGCCCATGGATTGGAGCCAGAAATGCCAACAGAACCGCCCTCCATCTGCCAGGCTGAGGGCCTCAGAGGGAAGAGCTGGTAGACGGATTTTTCAGGAGCAGCAAAGGGAGTCCCGTGGTTGGCAATGTGGAATGAGATGCCCACAGGTAGCAAACCGTGACACACGCTGCCACCTGTGGCCAGATCAGGGGACCCCAGCACCAACTCGGGAGCCCCCAGCAATATCCCCCACTGGCTGGGAGCTCAGGCTCCGAGGCAGAGGGCCTGGATTTGAGTCACTTTGGATATGTTATTGGGCCTCTTGACACTTGAGTTTTTCCTTACCTAAAAAGTCGGAGCTGGGAGTGGTGGCTCAAGCCTGTAATCCCAGCACTTTAGGAGGTCGAGGCGGGTGGATCACCTGTGGTCAGGAGTTCAAGACCAGCCTGGCCAACATGGTGAAACCCCGTCTCTACTAAAAATACAAAAAATTAGCCAGACGTGGTGGCACATGCCTGTAGTCCCAGCTACTCGGGAGGCTGAGGCTGGAGAATCACTTGAACCTGAGAGGCAGAGGCTGCAGTGAGCCAAGATCATGCCATTGCACTCCAGCCTGGGTGACAGAGTGAGACTTTGTCTCAAAATAATAATAATAATAATAAATAAAACATGGGGACGATAATGTCATCTTTTATGAAGTGATATGAGGTCATCCTTGTGCAGTGCTTAGCATAATACCTGGCACTCGGTACTTAGCAAATGTTAACTATTATTAAGTGTCCAGTGTAATGTATAAATAACTACATGAAGCAAACACATTCTCCGTGAACAGGAGCCACGATTCAGCACGCACTCATGCCATTCTAGTCACCGTTCCGGGCACAGCCACCTCTTTCAGCTCCCCTCATCTTATTCCGTGTCCCATGCTTTTGCTACTGGAGTGTCAGGAATTTTCACACCATCTGAAGCTGCATGCCAGACAAAATATCAACACGGGGCCCAGCCAGGAGGAGCACTTAGGTGCAGGGGTGACGGGCTGCAGGGTGCACGTGGCTGGCTTTCCCTCCTCGCCTGTGACGGGCTCTTCAGGAATGAGATCCTGGGAGTGGGAAGGAGCCGTGAGGGGTGAAGCATTGGAAACAGTTCCCCCTTTCAAAAGGGAGCCTTCCTCACAGGACGTGTGCTTGCCTCTGCCTTGTCGGGGCCACAGGGCCACTGGCCCAGAGGGTCTCCAGGCGGCTGTTGGAGCTCAGGCCCTGTCAGCTAAGCGGTTTCTCTCCACTGCAGGCATTGCTGCCCTCATGTTGTCAGATGAGGGTAACTTGCAGTTTCTGCAGAGCCAATGTTCAGGATTAAAACACATTTACTATGACACGCAATGCCCTGTGTGGTGGCTGAATCACAGCACCAACGGGTGAAAACATCTTTAAACTACCAGTCTATATTTCAGCTGTATTTACCCACTGGGGACCGGTGGATTCAGAGCTGTCACTCAGAGCTGGAAACACACCTGTGGTTCTGGTAGCTTGGGCTCCAGAGCTTCTGATGTTCTGGGCTGAGAGTGGCTTGCACAGGACCTGGGGTGGTCCTGCCTTGAGTCCGCCCACCCCCTTCACATAGAAGGGTGGCCCTTGGTTAGAAACTGCTGCCGGGAAGCAGATCACAAACACGCTTGATTTCAGGACAAATGGCTTTCTGATAGGTGGTCTTTGATTAACAGATGGCCTCTCAGAGGATAGCCCACAGGCCAGACTTTTCTCCACCATGGACAGTTTAGGAGAACAACTTGGTTGATCCTTAGCCTTCTGCTGCATGGCTTAGGTCAACCGACGCCTCCTTCCAGAAAACAAGAAATTCATCTTCGTTTTTTTCCCTCCTGAAACGTGCAGCAAGGTGCGTCCCAGATTGCTTTCCTGTGCTCCTGAATGTTGTTTTGTAACTTTGGTACGTACCTATCAGGTGGAGAACATTTTTTTAAAAAGAGCCATATAATTGCTTGGTGAAGATTTATTTCATGAAAACACTCAACTTCCTTTGTTGTACTATGAACCCAAGATTATGAAATTCAGAAACCCAGGACTGCACAGTGTAAGAAATAACCTGTGCCAGGGCTTGATCAAATTTGATGAACAGCCAGGAAGCAGGTCTCGGGTAGCCTTAGCCAAGAGGCCATTCTACTTTCATTCAAGCACCCGAGTGACTCAGCAGGAAGTTCTTTACATAGTTTAGACCATCAAATATTTTCCAGGGAGTTTTATAATCTTCCACCATTCTCCTTCTGAAGGCTATTGATGGGTTAAATAGTGACTGTTCTGGGACATGTCTTCTAAAAGTAGAAGCAAATTGCATGATGCTTATTGCCACGATTTTTCTTCTAGAGTTGAGCATTGTTCCTGAAATGCAAGACAGAAAGTCGCAGTGCTTTTTCTGTGGTTATGATTAAACAAAAATGAGAGAAACGTAGGAAACAAAAAGCCATGGGGACTCTCCCTCTTCCTCCGTCCTACTTAGAAACTAATGCTTTCTCCTCCTTTGAAGAATGATGGTATCACCTTAACTTTTTCAAATGTCTGAGAGTTAAAAGCTGCCTCTTGAACCTGCAGTCCTTTAAAATTTACAGAGGAACATGCTACATCAGGCTCAACGAGGCCAGCCTTGCATAAAGTCAATACTTGTCTAAAAGCAAATACAATCTTCGAATACAAGGTCAAAGTGAAAGAATGGCATCTCCCTCTGGCTTCCCCCAACCACTCGTCTCCCTTCAAAGGCTGAAATGGTGCACTGGCTCCTTGTGTGGGTCAAATGCGTGTCACAGCAGACACTGGAGTTAATGTTAAACTAAAAATTAATAGATTAGATAACTGTTACATGCTTTTAGTGCCAATTAATTTAATAGCTGTTTTTTAATTCTTCCTTTTACAAGGCAGGAAAATATAGTGCATAGTTTCCTGTGGTGAGTCCTCAGGTAGATCTTTTGTGTGGCAATTGCCACCAATTGATGGGGCTGACACGTGTAATCCCCTCCGATGCGGCTCTGTATGATGTGGGGCGGGAGCTCTTCAAGCAGGACTATGAAAAAGCACATTAACCGTGCTCCTTGCTGTAAGATTTATGCTAGCTTATGCTAGAATAACAATGATGCGGTGGTATTTGTTTGAAAATGAAAGGATTATATGGTCTTTGTATAATGAGGAATTTTGTTCTGGGGAGGGGCAGTGAAATGGTGATTTATTTTTTGTTTATGTTCCATGAATCCTTTGATATGTCAGCTTCTGTCACTAAGTATTAGGACACTTGTAATTTCTTGAATCAACTGAGATGAAATACAAATGGCTTCAAATAATTTATGTCAAAAACGCAACTGTGCAACCTCAATGCCAGTGCTTATTGTAAGATTACAATGGACAGGGGCTACCTGATCTTAAAAAATCTGCAGGCAATTAAATTTTGTGTTTTAGGTGAAAAAAGCCACAATTCTCCCTATAGTAGTTAATGGCAAGAGGAGTGTTTCTCTTCCTTTCAGTTTTGTTCCGGGAAGAAACTATAAAAGCAGCGACTCCTGGGGCGTTTTGGTCACTTTCCCAGACAAAGCTGGTGTCACTTTCAGGACAGCTGCCGTTCCTCCTATCAGCTCTCAGGAGTGTAGAATGTTCACGTAGAGTCTTTTCTAAGGAAAGGAATTGCTTGAATTTTGGGGTGTGACAAAGCAACGGCCTTCAGGGAGTGTGCCTTCCTTCCCGTCTCATACATGGGAGCCTCCCAGGACCCCACGGGTGTGAAACGCTTGCTTTCTCTCACCCTCCCGCCTCCTCCCCTGCACTCCCAGACACACGGGAGCAGCGGCCATGGGGCCTGTCTCACTCGCAGCACATCCTGGACAGTTAGTTTTCATTTGTGGATGATTGGATGGGTGAATAGGATCCACTAGTCTTCAGATGAAGAAAGCCAGGACCAACAAGGCGGATTCCCTAGCGGAGGCCACCCAGCCCCTCCATAGCAGCCTGGGTCTCAAGCTCAGGTTTCTGGACTCCAGGTTCAGAATCTTCAAGGAACATGGGTGTGGACACTTCCTGATGGCTTGGGGCTGCCACTTCCCCCACAATAAGTAAACCAGCCAGAAAAAAACCACCTCAAACAAAGCCAACCTGACTGCCATTCCCACCGGCAACAGCTCGGTCTCCCTGACACACTTATTGTACATAATGTTTTATGAGTGATAGTGTCTGCTAGCATTTTCCTCTATTGTTGAATAACTAGAGTGTAAAGAAAGTAACAGACACCTCTTACTTCCTCTTTCTTTTTTTTTTCTTTGTTTGTACTGCCATCCTTTAACAAATTGGCTCCAAAGAATACGTTCTATGAAAAATTAGAAATGACGCAAATTATATCACCAGCTAAAAGAACAAAAAAATAGTGTGGAATCTGGAGAAGATCTTGGCACTTCTTAATAGAAAACTCGAGGCACCCAGAGTGATATTAATTGCTGTGAGGTTCCTGAAGACAAGGGACCGGGGATGCAGAACGGGTCATTTTTTTTTTTTTTTTTTTTTTTTTTTTTGAGACGGAGTCTCGCTCTGTTGCCCAGGCTGGAGTGCAGTGGCGCGATCTCGGCTCACTGCAAGCTCCGCGTCCCGGGTTCACGCCATTCTCCTGCCTCAGCCTCCCGAGTGGCTGGGACTACAGGCGCCCGCCACCACGCCCGGCTAATTTTTTTTGTATTTTTTAGTAGAGACGGGGTTTCACCGTGTTAGCCAGGATGGTCTTGATCTCCTGACCTCGTGATCTGCTCGCCTCGGCCTCCCGAAGTGCTGGGATTACAAATGTGAGCCACTGCAGCCGGCCCAGAATGGGTCATTTTGTGAGGAGACCCTTGCAAGATGCCTCGTCTTCGTGTGGCGTTCAGAGGACTCACACTAGATCAGAGACTAGTCGGCTCTTCGAAGGCACGTTGTTTCCCACTGTTTCCTTACACGGAAAGCCCTTCCTCTGCAGGGCTGAAGTCCCAGCCTTGGTTTTACCTGAAGGTAACTCTAGAAGGGACGGCTAGATGTTCTGGCTAATATCCATCTCCTAGATGGATGTGTCCTTTGGAAAAAAAGATCATTATTGAGCCACCTGGGAATCAGAAATAACAGAAATGGAGTTATTCATTTCTCATGATTAATTATGCATCAGGAGCGTATGGCTGGGTGGGGTTGGGACGAGCTTGATGAGTGTGAAGCACAGATCTCATTTCTCAGCCCTGGGAAGGTCACCTGCATGACCTTGGGGACTCCTGGCCTCAGTTTACTCATCTCTACAATGGACAGTGCAGGTGTCATACAGAAAGAATTAGACAAGTAGTAAGAAAAATGACATCTACTCTTCCAAATCTGTGAGATACGAGCCATGTTGGGTGCTTTCTCTTTAACTTGCGATTCAGGACTCTTCACACTTTCTAGCCCCAACCCCTTCGCTCCACTGTCTGGGGAGCTGTGTCCCTCCCACCTGTATAGTCAGCACCCCCTGAGCGCCTGGCTCCCTCATGGGATGGTGCTTTCATCACAGGTGTCCTCTGGGGCACACGGGGGCAGGAAGGACACGGTCTGGTCAGAGAGGGCCACTATGTAGACAGAAACAAGCGGGTGTCCCTTGTCTGTCGTGCACACTGACACAGACATGTGTGTGCACACATACGTGCAGGCAGAGACATGCACACACATGCTTGCACAGGCACACACACACCCTTGATGTTTTGTGTGTTTATTTCTGAATCCAGTCATTTTTAACTTCTCATCCTTTCCTAGCTGGCCTGTGTGTGGACAAAACAAAGCAGAAAATATTTTTTGTTTTACTCCAAGAAAGCGGAGAAGGGTTGTAATTTATTTCTAAAAGAAACTTTATAAAAAGGGAAAGAAGATAAAACTGATGAAGGTGGACATCTTAGATCATTGCCAGTTTGGAGAGACCTCAACAAGTTCACATTGATATTTGGCCCCTTGTTCTTGTGAGAATACAGTTTTTAGTCTCTTTGGAGTGAGATCATCACAGCACATTTTTAAACCCCTGAGCGGCTGCACTTGATCTCTGCAGAGCTGCTGGGGCCGCAGTTGCTCCCTAAGCACTGGTCCCAGGGGAGAGAAGCCTTTTCTGAAATTTACCCATGAGGCGTCTGCTCTGCCGCCCGCACAGCTCAGCCTGGGCCTGCTTGTCTCCATGAAGGTGTTCAGACCTCTGCTCATCTTCTTTTTGCCCTTTTGCCCATGTGCATTAAAAAAATGTATTCAGAATTTATTGAGAGATTCCAGTTTAGAACTAGCTATGTAAAGACAGCATTTTCCATCTTATCCTGTTGAAAATCACCCAAAAGCAGTGAGAAGAATGAGAATAAAAAATGCAAATGCCATCTTCACAACAAAATCAGGAGACATCTGTAAGCCTGAAACACAATATACAGGGAAGGCTGCCAAGGAGAGAGAAGGTCAGTGAGAGGCTCAGGAAGGCTTTAGGGAGAACACCCACAGCTGCAGATCTCAGTAAATGCAGACAGAACCATCCCTTCCAGAGAAAGTGACCTATCCCAAGGGGACGACCAACAACCGTTTGTTTGGAATGAGGGAAGAAAATGATGGGACTAAGAGCAGGTGTTTCCTGGGTGTAGTTTGCCATAAAGTCTCAAGAAGCAGAGAAGGCATGGAGACATTGAGAAATTACGCAGGGGGCTATATTTGTAAAAAACAAAAACAAAAATATAAAAATAAAAAAAAACAGCATGTTGGTGAGGCAGGGTGGAGAGAAACTCTACATTAGGCACAGCCGTGCAGTCCTGCCTTGATTGGCTGGAGCTGAGTTAATCTAAATGAATGTACTCACACAGAGAACCTGAGACATAAGGATCTCTCCTTAGGATAAGGCCTGCAATTTTCTACCATGTGTAGCTTCATTTAATGGCACCTAGGAACTAATCCTCTTGCTCAATAATAAACTATAATCTTAAAGGTCTAAAACACCAGAGGGAAGTGTATTAAGTTAATAGGATGAACAGATAGCAAGTGAAAGCCCTTATTTGTAAAACATTTCTAAAGGGCAAACAACAATTGTGAGCAAACAAATAACTATGAAATTTTAACACTAAGAAAGGAATTTACTTCTGTAAAACAAGAGTATGAATAGGTATAAGAGCTCATGAAAAATTGTCTAGCTGTAGAGATGTATCACCTATAGGCTGCCAGACTTCAGGAAAGAGTTGAGTAAAACCATAAAACTATTATAGGCAGGAAAGTTGAACTGGGAGCCTCAGAAAGAAGAAATAGTTGTAAAAAACACTCTAAGGAACATGGAGGATAGGATTGAGAAAAAATGAGCAAAATGAAATGCAAATGAAAAGATGAGAGAAGACAGAATAAAAAAAGATCCATCATGCATATAACTGTATCACTGAAGAAAAAACCAAAATTATTATCAGGTAAATTAAAAATATATATACTTTAAAAAGTGTTTCAGAACTAGAAGAATCAAGGCTTCTAGTTCTAGCAAGGTGGCTTACGCCTGTAATCTCAGCACTTTGGGAGGCTGAGGCAGGTGATTCACTTGAGGTCAGGAGTTTGAGACCAGCCTGACCAACATGGTGAAACCCTGCCTCTACTAAAAATACAATAATTAGCTGGGCATGGTGGTGTGTGCCTGTAATCCCAGCTACTCAGGAGGCTGAGGCAGGAGAATCGCTTGAACCTGGGAGGCAGAGGTTGCAGTGAGCTGAGATTGTGCCATTGCACTCCAGCTTGGGGGACAGAGCGAGACTCTGTCTCAAAAAAAAAATAAATAGAAGAATTAAATAATTTAGAAAGCACACTATGATGCTAAAAAAAAAAAGACAAATGGTGAACAGTCTGCCATATAGCCTAAAAGTGTTATTGCACTTCAATATAAAGAAAGAGTACTTTGGGATCTAGAAAGAAGATGGAGACACCAATAGAAGGTATAAAATCTGGTCAGCCGTAGACTTTCTTAGCATAGCTTTCTATGCTAGGAGTGAGGTGATGCCCACAAGTTACTCAGGAAATGAAAACACAACAAAAGAAAAATCTATTTCAAGTCTGTGTCAGTTTTAAGACATATGCAAATTCTTTGACGCCCCTGTTTGAGAGATTGGGTCAGTTTCTCCACTCCTTGCATGTAGGCGGTTGTGGTTCTTTGTACAATAAAGTCTAGTGGAAGTGTTCCTTAAGCTGGGTCATGAAGCTGTGCCTGGGAACACTCATGGATGGAGCCAGCGCCCCCGCATACACAGGCTCACTACCCAAAGGCCACTCTTCTGGAGAAGCCACAGCTGTGTGCTCTGGGAGGCAGCCCCAGCGGGGCCCAGCAGTCAGCCAGCCCAGCCCAGAGGCCAGACGTGCCAGCATTCTGGGAATGGACCCCCAGCTAGGGTGCTCCAGCTCAGCCCCTTGAATTATCTCAGTGGATGTCCAGGACCTTGTAGACCAAAGAAGAGTCATCCCGTTTGGGCTTTTTCTGAATTCCTGACACACAGATTTTTTTTTGTTTGTTTTAAAGATAGGGTCTCACTCTATTGCCCAGGCTGAGTGCAGTGTCACAGTCACCACTCACTGCAGCTTTGAATTCCTGGGCTCAGGCAATCGTCCTGCCTCAGCCTTCCAGGTAGCTGGGACTCCAGGCATGTGCCACAACACCTGGCTAATTTTTTGCATTTTTGTAGAGACCAGGTTTCACTGTGTTGCACAGGCTGGTCTTGAACTCCTGGGCTCAAGCAATCTGCCCACCTCAGCTTCTCAAAGTGCTAGGATTGCACACATGAGCCACTGTGCCCGGCCAGAATTTTTAAACACGATAAAATGAGGGTGGTTCTAAATTTAGGGTAGTTTTCCACATAGCAACAGATAAGCAGAACACAGCTGAACTAATGTTTAGGTATAAAAGGTGACAGGCAATTGCTTTTCTGACATACAAGAACTCAGATAATATAATTCCCATGGGTCATACCAAAGTTTATTCTTAAAGATACTAGCAGAGGACAAACTTCAATCAAAGAGATGAATGACAAAACTGTAGTCCTCGTTACTCAGGAGGCTGAGGTGGGAAGATTACTTGAGCCTTAGAGATGGAGGCTGCAGCGAGCTGTGATTGCAGCACTGTACTCCAGCCTGGGCAAGAGAGTGAGAAATTGTCTCGAAAAAAAAAAAAGGTTAAATGATAAAGATTATAAGAAATTATGTGATATACGAGAATACTTGGCGAGAAGGTAAGAAGAAAATGAGAATGAGGATAGTGATAATATCATTAGCTTATATAATAGTATTTATTATATGCCAGGGTCAGTTTTACTTTATTGTGGATACTAATTTATTTCCTTTCAAAAACAATAGTAGATGTATTTTGTAGATGAGGAAACTGAGCACAAGGAAGTTAAGTAAGCCTCCTGGAGACTCAGCTGGGGAGGAAGAGGAAGAGGGTTTGGACACACACAATCACACTCCAGACTGCACTCCATTCACCACTCTGCTATCCTGGCTCTCATCAGGAAGATGTGGAAGCCTCAGTCGTTGTGCTTGGCTCTTAGTAAGGTGTCCATGGATATTGTCTAAAACTGTGCTGTTCACAATAGAAGCCATGAGACACATGTGGCTGTTTAAATTAAAACAAGTAAAGTTAGATAAAATCACTTTCTTAGTTGCACAAGCCACTATTCCTGTGCTCAATAGTCACATCTGGCCAGGGCTATCATATGGGACTGCACAGTTATTGAACATCTCCATCTTAACAGGAAGTGCTACTGGACAGCAGTGGTCCATGGAATAGTGTTTTCAGAATATTGCATAAAGTTATAATCTTAAAGCCACCTTTAGAACAAAATTAAAGACATTTAAAATTATTAGAAGAAACACACTGCTATGGTTTGAATGTGTCCCACAAACTCCATGTGCTGGAAACTGAACCCCTCAATTCAGATGTTGATTGGAGGTGGGGCCTTTGGGAGGTAATTAGGATTAGATAAAGGCTTCAAGGTGGAACCCCATGATGGGACTGGTGGTTTTAAGAGAAGAGGAAGACACCTGAGCTGACATGCATGCTGTCACCCTCCCACCACGCGATGCCTTCCACTGTGTTATGACATAGCAAGAAGATCTTCACCAGATGCCAGCACCATGCTCTTGGACTTCCCAGCTCTAGAACTGTAAGCTATATAAATTTATTTTCTTTATAAATTACCCAATCTATGGTATTCTGTTATGCAACAGAAAATGAACTAAGACACACACACTGATACAACAAAGGCAAAGACCATCCAGCAGATAATAAAAGAAAAAAAAGAATTAAAAACAGACTCTAACAAAAATATAAAGGAAAATAAACTGCAGTGTTCATAAGAGTTAGTGAGCTAAATCACCTGTTAATGAGATTTTTAGATTATGTCATAACACAAAAGTCAACTATAAACTGTGTGTAAGATATGCATCTAAAACAAAATGTCTCAAAATGAATTTGTAAATACAAAGACACAAAGGTTAAAGTTGAATTCTGGGCCCAAAGCATTATCTGAAACAAAGAGGGACAGTTATGCACCAAATTACATTTATACCTAATGTCATAATGTTAGCATTCCTAAAACAAAGTCTGCAGGACAAATAGAAGCACATTAAGGAGAAATCCTGAACTTGGTCTATGGGAGACAAAGTGGTTTAAAAATATGAGGTAGATACATAGATACATATTGAGTTCTATACCTTAAAAAGAGAAAGTGCATCTTTCCCCCAAATGATAAAATACTAGGACACAATAAGACCTTAAAAATTCTGCAAAAGCAGGAATAACACAGATAATTTTTTCTGACTGCAGTGAAATGAAACTAGAACATAATAGTAAAAGTAGAAAACAAAACAAATGAACAAAAAACCCTCTACCACTCAAAATTAAAGACATCTCTAACAATTTTTACATCAAAGAGGAAGTTAAAACAAATCATTACATCAGTGCAATGGAATGCTCTTTGTTATTAAAAACAATGAGGTACCTTTACGTGCACTGCTAAGGATGAATCATGTTGACCCAAAAATTCATCTGTTGACCCTAACCACAGTATGGCTGTATTTGGAGATCGGGCCTCTAAGGAAGGAATTACAGTCAAATGAGGTCATGAGGATGGGGCCCCGATCCGATAGAATTGATGGCCTTATAAGAAGAAGAACAGAGGAGAGTGTCCTGTCTTTACTTCCCCCCACCATCCCTTTCTCTCTTTGTGTTTGTTTCCTCTGTCTTTTACCCCCACCCCCCTGAGTTTGTACAAGGTGAGGTCAGGTGAACACACAATGAGATAGTGGCCACCTATTACACAAGCCACAAAAATAGACCTCAGGATAAAACCTACCTTACTGGCACCTTGATCTTGGATGCTCAGACTCCAGAACTGAGATAAATAAATTTCTGTTTTTTATGCCACTCAGTCTATGGCAGTTTGTTATTGCAGCCTGAGCTAAGACACACACAGCAGTCCCCCCTTAGCTGTGGTTTTGCTTTCCATGGTTTCAGTTACCTGAGCTCAGTCCCAGTCTGAAAATAGCCAAGTACAGTACAATAATACATTTAGAGAGAGAGAGGGGCCACACTCACATAACTTTTATTACAATATGTTGTTATAATTGTTCTATTTCATTATTAGTTATCATTACTGATCTCTTACTGTGCCTGATTTATAAATTAAACCTTATCATGGGTATGTATGTATAGAAAAAAAACATAGTGTTTATATATAGGGTTTGGTACTATCTGTGGTTTTCAGCATATACTAGGGGTCTTGCAACAGAACTCTGTTGAATAAGGGAGAACCACTGTATTATGGGTCAGGGCTTGGACTCGTCAAAAGTGCCAGAAGATCATTAATATCCAGCTTTAGTGAGCAGGCTTCACATCAGCCAGATTAAGAGAAGCATACTAGACTCTCAAAAATTTGAAAAGGTATGTTTGAAACAGATAATATGTGGATATGTACAAACTCAAAATGTCCTGAAGGATAGAAGGGAAGAAGAAAAACCTCCCTTCCCAGAGGCTTCTCATGGTAGCTGAGAGATAGATAACTAGAGAGAGGATAGGCAGGTAGATAAAGATAGACAAATCCTTTGAGAAATTGTATATGCATATATTAATATACAATTATATGCATATATATATTCTTTTTTACAAAAATTGTAGCAAATTACACACACTATCCTGCATCTTGCTTCTCTACTTAAAGTCAGGGGAGATTGTTTCATATAAGTGCAGAAGTCCCTCTCTAGCTATGTGTTCTAAGATCCCCAGGGGTTGCCTAAAACTGGATAGTACCAAACCCTATATACATATATTATGTTTCTTCCTATACATACTGTATTAGTCCATTTTCACACTGCTGATAAAGACATACCCAAGACTGGGCAATTAACAAAAGGAAGAGGTTTAATTGAACTTACAGTTCCACGTGGCTGGAGAGGCCTTACAATCATGGCGGAAGGCAAGGAGGAGCAAGTCACATCTTACATGGATGGCAGCAGGCAAAGAGAGAGAGCTTGTGCAGGGGAATTTCTCTTTATAAAACCGTGAAATCTCGTGAGACTTATTCACTATCAGGAGAACATCACAGGAAAGACCTGTCCTCGTGATTCAATTACCTCCCACCAGGTCCCTCCCACAATACTTGGGAATTCAAGATGAGATTTGGGTGGGGACACAGCCAAACCATATCACATACCTACCTATGATAAAGTGTAATTCATCAGTTAGGCAGAGTAAGGGATTAACAACAATAGCAAACAATAAAATAGAACAATTGTAACAATATACTGTAACAGAAGTTATGTAAATATGGCCTTTTCTCTCTTTCTCCAAATATCTTACTGTACTGTACTCACCTGTTTTCAAACTGCTGCTGGTCATGGGTAACTGAAACGACGGAAAGTGAAACCACAGATAAGGGGCAACTGCTGTTTCCACTGTGGTCAAAGCTTATGGACCCTCACATAGCCCAGTTCTAGAACTTAATCCATTCACGTGTCGTTTTTCCCTGTCAAAACACAAACTGAGCACCCTGTGTACTTTGGGAACCTCGAGAGGGTTCCAGTCTCCAGTCTGGGGAGCTATTGGGATCATAGCTCCATGTTTATAAGATGATAACAGATGTTGACTGGGTTGATAATTTAGCCTTTCCTGTGCTACGTATCCATTCTTCAGTTGCCAGATTTTAGATTCTCCCTGATGACTGACTGACTTCATTTCATCTCTTCTTTTTCCCTTTGTCTTGGAGGTGACATTTTAAAATTACAGTCTTATCACAAAAATATCATTGTTCATATCATAAGAAGTGGAGGTGAGGTTCTTACAAAGCCTTTAAAATGTTCTTTTCTTTTTGTAGAGACAGTGCCAGTCGTCCTGATTCATTGAGCGCTGGGATCATGTCTTAGGTCCTCTCTGTCCCTTCTGAACAGGTCGTGTACAGGATCTTAGGTACCTGAAATCCTCACTGAACTCTGGGTCCTCCACTCTGGATCATGGACTCTGTTTCTGCTGGGTAAGACCCTGGCAGCCCCACCCCTTCCATTCTCTCTTTGCCTCGGTCTTTAAGAATCCCACCTTTCATTGCTGGGAGTGTCCCTGTCTTCTCTCAGGGATCCACATTTTATGCCTCTTTCCAAGATCATGTAAATCTCATTGTTTCCCCCTCCAAGCCTTTTCAATTACTCAACCAATTCCAATCTCTAATTCCAATCTCTTCTTTCCCTGAATTCCCATTTAGGACATTGCTCTTAAATTGTCTTGATTGGAAAGACTTGATGCCTTACGAAAATGACAAACCCTTGAGTATCATTTCTCATGTTCTAAACAACACCCGAAGTGAGCTGGGCACCCAGAAAGGGCTCAATGACTGTCTTTTCACTACTTGATTGGCATACACGCTTGCAGGGTGTCGCCTGGGGGCAAGCAGTGAGCCAGGCGGCCCAGCATGTCAGCAGTCTTGCACCATGCAGGCCTGGCTTACTTGGGTTTAATTATTGTACAGATGTTTAATAGCCTGTGTTGTGTGTGCGTTTCCTAAATTGTCCTAGTTTATCCATAACTGACTTAGGGGATATGCAGGTTAAAATGTTGGTGGTTTAAGAAGGATGGAAACTTGAGTGGCAGAAGATTAATAATTGCTGTAAAAGTGAAAGCAGAGACGAGTTTTTAAGGCTTTGGCAAGGGAAGGATGATGACTCTGCAGGCAGCCCTGTGCCGAGAGGAGTCTGCTTCCCTGCAATGTCCTCCCCGTCGAATGCTCCATGAACCTTCTCTTTAGAACTCACCTCTTGCAGTGCCTCTAATACAGAGATGGGGCTGGTTTTCCAAGAGCTGACCCAACCTTTGTGTAACGATAAATTACAACAGAAAATTAGGCTGGAGTGGAAAAAAACAGTTTGGCAATTACAGTGATTGCCTAACACAGCTGGCCTTTCCAGTGTCCCACATCCTCTGCCTGCCAGCTCTGCCTGGGCATCCCAAGTGACTGGCTGGCACGTCTAATGAAAGATTAAATGTTGAGGGAAAGGTTTTTTAAAGCGCAAGTAATAAAGATTTTAAAGAGATTTTTTGGTGTAGGTATTGATCAGAGGGAAAGATAGGCTTGACATTGTCATCAGTGGGTCCACAGCTCGGGGTTGCAGCGAAGATGGTGAGGTGCCTTTCATCTTACTGAGCTCCTAAGTCCTGCCTCATCAAAGCAGTCTTCCCTGAGATCATACAGAACAGAGAATCTCAGAAGTGACATTATTAGGAAATTTAAATTCCCTAACTGTATCGATGAAAGAATTGAAACCTGGGAAAGAGCACTGAACTCTACCCAAGACGTTCAGCCAGTGACCATTTGCTATTTAACTGGCCAGCCATTCTCACACTTTCTAAATTTGTCTGAGTGTTTAACTGCTGTGCCCTTGCTTTTTCTTTCTACCTCGTTGTTTCTACTGGAAGAATAGGCTACTTGATGTTCTTTATGTATTTTTATCTCCGCCGTGACGTTCACATTGTAATACGGTGCTAGATAGTAAATGGTGCTCAGTGCTGGTTGAATTTGCATAAATATAAGTAAATCACCAATTAATTAAACTATTGTAGGTAGCTAAGCTCTTTAGCTGGGGCTCAGTTAAAACTGTGCCTTTGAGATGGTGTGTTCACAAGTTGCATTTGTCTTTGTTTAATTTTTATGTATTAGTAGGCACATTCTTTGGCGTTACCAGTATTGTCCAATTTGGAAGGGCTTTATTAATTTATTTATATTATACTCATTAATTCACTTCTCCATTCATAAAAGGAGGCTATCCCTCACAGGGAGATGTTAAACAAAGACATCACAGTAGGCCAGAGAGCACAGTCAAAAAATTAGGAAGCGTGGATCTTTTTCAAGCCTTGACTGACTGGCTTATGACCTTGCCTAAATTATCAAAACTCTCCTGGTCTCTTACTTTTCCATACAATGAAGAAGCGGGGCCAGATGATCTAGGGTGCAGACACGGCCAAAGCTCCGGCCCTTCTGCCTGTCCCGAGAGCAGACAGAAGGTCATCTAAGGCTGTGGCCAGGGGCCTGCGCTTCGAGCTTCCCTCTTCTCTTCTGAGGATGCTGCTGGGCCTTGTCCGTTCACGGTCTCCTAGGAGCATTGCCGCAGTCACGGCCATGGAGCAAATGCGGGAGGCTGTGGCACGCTCAGGGTGAAATTCGTTCGCAGTGCAGCTGAAGCCGACCTGTGCAGGGCGACTGGAGTCGCCTCACAAGTGGCTGCCGGGTGGCCACATGTCAGTCGGAATAAAGGCCCCAGGAATGCCGGACTGTGAAGCCTCCTCCCTCTCACTCTTCCCGAAACTCCTCGTAGGGGCTCAGGGACCCAGTGAAGGCGGGAGGATTCCCTCTGTGGCATTCCCTGGGTGAGAGGACTCAGGGTGACAGGGGCAGGCTGCAGCGGGGAGAGAAGGAGGGTGTGTGGACACCGGACCTCTGAGTGCAGCAGCCCCAGGGGGAAAGCCCAGAGCCCGGCCCTACCCGCACGCCCTGCCTGCGAGTCCTGGTCTGGACCTGGACCTTGATTCTCCTGTTTCCCGTGGCTGCTGTGAATGGCCATCAGTCTGCTTTTCATGGAAAGCACTTCTTTTCTTCAACAAGTGCACAGTTTATCATTTAAAAGTCAGCCTGTCAGCTCAGCACAAAGGAAAACACAGGTTCTTAACCACGAAAGGAAGGTGGACAGAGTGGAACGCACGTCTCGTTTCCTAGGATGGCGGAAATCATCTGGTCTTAGCCACTGCTCCTGTCCAGACTTCTCATTTTATGAATGAGGCGTTGAGGCCCAGAGGGGTCAAACAGCCTAATGTGACAAGTGACTGCTGGAGCCGAAACCTGCAGCTCCGCCACCTCCCGTTCCTATAGACGGATTTTCCCACCTGCTCTGCCACCAGCTGCTTTGCCCAGGATCAGCCAGAAAATGTAAGGCTTGAGTTTGGCCTCATTCACCGTTGGTTCATTCCTGATAAGAAAGGCACCCACAGGCCAGCTGCTCTTCCGCAGGGGCCTCAGCCCTGCTTCTTAAACTCTCCGTGTTTCAGTTTCCTCATCTGCAAAGTGGGGAAAAGACTCACCTTCTGGGTTACTTAAATCAATCATGAGATTTCAAACCAATTTAGGTTGAAATGTAAAACCCACACTGAAACTGGCAGGGAAAGAAAGGAGAAAAATCTCAGCGGTGACAAGGGGACAGCCAATTCAATGAAGTGTTGGTTTAATGAGCGCCAGCTGCATGCCCAGGACCCTGCAAAGGGCTGCGGCATGTGAGAAACCAACGTGCCCCTCAGACTGAGGGGGTGGGCCTTCCCAGGGAGACACAGAGCAGACACCCAGGACCAGCCTCAACCTCAGTGCAGCCAAACCGTGATGGTCGGAAGCCGGGCTGGTCCTGAGCTGCCGGCGGGCCGGGGCTGAACACAGCATTTTTGTGCCAGCATGTGCCTATGCGGGTAGGAGGAGGCTGCCGTGGTAGGCCCTGACAACACGTGGGCCCCACCTGGAAGCAGGGCTCACACACAGAGTGCGTCTCTTCATTAAGAGTTCAAAATGTGAGGACAGGATGTCACCATCTGCCATGCAGCTGACTTCCAGGGAGGGACCATGACTTTCTCCTGTGAGCCCTGGTGGTGCCACGGAGAATCTGATCTGCAGGGGGGTGGGGCTACCTCTGCTTTCAGAGCCTCAGTTTCCTTGTACATCAAAGAGGGGTCAGGCAGGGGGCACCATCCAGTTTCTTCTGGTTCAGTTGTTTGTAAATTGAACATCAGAGAACACGGAATAAAAAATGCAAACCACTGAGTCAGTGCAGGGAGCCGCAGTGACGTATTCACAAGCAGCGCTGCTGTCTTGGAAGGCTCCTGATGGGGCATCCGAGGCAGCCGGTGAGAAGCCTGGGGACGTGGAGCTGGGTGTGATTTATTTCATTGGTTTGTATGCATGAGAGGGGCCCGTTCGCGTGTGTAATTGTGAGATTCTTTGAGAGATCCTCTGCACGTGGTTTAGCAGGTGCACTTTTTCATCGGGATGCATAGAGTTTGTGTTTGAACGTGGCCCCAGGGGACAGGTGGGAGGCTCGAGAACCAGCCACGACGGGCAAGCACCACAGGAGCAAGATGCGCTTAGGAATATTGACCTTCCAATGTCGGCTTCCCAGTCTAATGGGCAGTCATGAGATTTTCAATTGTTGATGAAGAAGTGGATATTCTTCACCTGCCCAGCAATGATTCCAACACATCTGCTCCCAAACCCCTGCCCTCTCCCGTCTCTGAGCAGCCTATCATCCTCAACTCTCTTAGCGCAAACGCTGCTGCTTCCATGTCTTGAATCCTATTTAATACATGCATGACCTTTACAACCTTTCCCCAACCACTGATCTTCCTGGTGTCATTTCTGGAGTTCCTCCTCTTCTGCCGTCTCACCCCCTCGTCACTGGGGAGCTATAATACATGGGTCTAGGCTGGGCCCAGGTCCAGATGTCTTCTTGCAAACCCCACCACCAAACTTGCATTAGTAACCATACTCGTAACTATATCCTTGAGTGGTGATGTTTGGTTCACAAAAGCACTTTCAGAGTTATTTTCTAATCTGAGTCTCATGACAATCCCAAGACAGGCATTTCTAACCTCATTTTCAGCACAGAAACTGTAAGAGAGAGGTAAACCACTGCACAACGGCACCTGGGTGGCGAGTGTGGGGCAGGACCCAGTCTCTTGGTTTCAAGCTCAGTGCCTGTTTACCTGGAACCTGCTGGGGAACCCTTGGGAAAAACCCTGACACGAACCCACCTTCCTGGAGGGGCCCACCCCCCAAATGTGAGCAGTAGGACACATCTCTCAGATTCTATGAGACTAGTGCCAGGAGAGCCTGGTCTCACACACAGACAATGATGACTAAGCTGTGCTGGGTGCAGAGTGCCCCCCAGTTCAGGCTCACCCTGGGGAGAGATTGGAGATGAATCCTTTTCACCCCCAGCTCTTAACTGCTGCTGCCTAATTCTGATCCTCCGGTCTACTGAGGACTTCTGAAACAAACGCTTCCCGACGTGATCACTTAAATAGTAACGCAACACAAGATATTGCTGTGCTTCCCCAAGGAGCTCACACGCTCCCAGCAATGACTTGCTATTAGAAATGATTACCCTGTTAGGGAATTTGTCTTTTCCTTTCAAGGCTTCTGGGATAAATTGCACAGAATAATGCCTGGCAACAGAGTAGGCACTTAATTAAAAGATTTGTGGAGTGCTTAATTAATTAATAATATAGTCATGCAAATTTAAGAAAAAATGACACTTCTTGTTTGATGTCTGAAACAGAGGGATTTGGGCTCTACTTTCTTTTTATGAGCTCTCTTTTGGGGTGACACAGTGGAGCAGGAGAGGTAGGTCAGTGGGGCAATATTTTGGGACCGCCGCTGGGAAAATTTTTGCTTGTTGCTTTTTCCTCGCTTTAGTGGTTAAAATACACTAGCATATTATTTTAAAACCTCTTAGTAATGCCCAAACCAATTCAGAGAAATGGAGAAACCCGTGAGTGCAAAAGTGATCCATTAAAAAAGTGTCTGAGAACTGAGGCTGTCCAGCTAGTTTAAGGGCCAGTCAGAGGGTAACCGGTCCTGGTCCTTGCTGTGTCGGTCAGTGGCTCTGACCAAAGCTGACGCATCTCAGCAAGGCTGGGCTCCTGGGTGATGCAGAAGCTGACGCCTCGAGACAAGGTCATCTCTGAACGAAGGAGGCCAGATCGGTCAGCAAGGTGTCCAGGTAACAGAGCAGGTGAGGAAGCGTAAGTTTTGGTCTGAGGTTTGGAAGCAGGGTCTAGAAATCTATATGAGGGAGGGCCTGGGGTTGGGAGTCTCATGCAGCTGTGGGTTCTGATATTCAGGAGAGGCCATGTGGCAGGAGTTCCTCAGTATCAGAATTCGCTGGAAGAGGAGCCTGCTCCAGATGGAAGGGTGCAGTTGCAAGGCACGGAAATGCGCTTTGGCAGCTGTGCCCTGGGGCCTGGGCTTCCCTTGGCCATTTTGTTGCCGTTACATTCAGAGCAGCTTGCAATGCCACATCTCAGTCTGACCTCGTTTCCCCGTGAGATAACTAGGCGCTCTAAAGAGAGCCTTCACTCAAGAGACTAAAGTCAGGCCAGGTGCGGTGGCTCACGCCTGTAATCCCAGCACTTTGGGAGGCCAAGGCGGGTAGATCACGAGGTCAGGAGATCGAGACCATCCTGGCTAACAAGGTGAAACCCTGTCTCTACTAAAAATACAAAAATTAGCCGGGCATGGTGGCGGGCACCTGTAGTCCCAGCTACTCGGGAGGCTGAGGCAGGAGAATGGCGTGAACCCGGGAAGTGGAGCTTGCAGTGAGCCAAGACAGTGCCACTGCACACCAGCCTGGGCAACAGAGCGAGACTCTGTCTCAAAAAAAAAAAAAAAAAAAAAAAAAAGAAAGAAAAAAAGAGACTAAAGTCTTCCAAGAAGTTTGTGCCAAAAGGCCTGTTGTGGATAGGAAATTAGCCTAGCCATTGTGACATTTCGAATTTCCTTTTTGTAGTTCTACATGTTTTAATTAAAACATTGAATTGCTTCTTGAAATGATAAAATTGCAACCATGACACATGTCTCATGGGGCCCAACTTCATTTTTCCTCCAAAACCAAGTGTTGCCTTTGAGCCAGGACAAAACCAAACTAAATCAAAATAACAGCAGCAACAACAAAGGCAGGTGATGTTTCTGTGTATGCCTCCATGCTAAAAAAACAAACAAACAAAAAACAGTGTTAAGGTTTAGGGTTAATGGTGAAAATGATGCATGTAATCTCAAACTGGAACTGAAGTCTGACCCTCTCCACCTCCTGTTCAGCCATCGGAACTGCTCCCACCCCAGTGGGCCGCGGCCTTTTAGGATGACATAGAAAGTCCCCGCGGCTCTATTGTGTTTCCAGCAGTATCTGTGGCTCTTACTAGGCAATAAAAATTGTGTCCTAATAATAATTCCCAAGACGGATCCCTTTTCTGATGCCTTTTGACATCCCTGCGGCTGGTTTTGTCACTTCTCTTGCTGAAACCTCCTTAAGCAATATGATTAACCCAACCAAGCAATGAAGTACCTGCATGACTGCCTGACCCCAGCAGCCTGCCGTTCCTATGTTATTTGGGGCTCAAGACACGCTAGACTGGTTTGTGGTGGCTTTGGCTGGAGGGGAGTCGTGGCTGTGGAAAGCGTGTGCAGACAGGGCATCAATGCGCGGTGACCGCGGTGACTTGGGGGCTGCGTGTGCCCTTCAAGGCAGTCAGAGGCTCTTCTTCCTCAGAAGCTGCCTGCTCTTGGGTCACGTCTCTGTTCAGGAGCCCTTCTCCCATGGAGGGCGGCTGCGGGATTCACAGGAGAGGAAACTTTGCTCCAGGAAAGGAATTCTTTGAAGCTGGCACAGCTGCCGTATATCCATAAAACACAGAGGGACATAGTTAGAGGCAGAAACTGGAGAGCAACAGACGCATGCAACTCCTTGATGGGGTGAGCCGGGGCCAGCCAAGGCTCTGCCCACCCTGTGCTCTGCACCTGCCTTCTCTTCACCGGTAGCCACTGTGCTTTGCGAAGTCTGTCCAATCTCCAAGGCTGTGCTCCTTCTGAGCCCACAGACACCTTCTCCAATGTCCTCAGCCCTTGCCGTTTCCTTCGAGACCCATGGTCCGGATGACTTCTAGGAGGAGGCTAATTTATGCTGTGAATGACCTTTTGGGGTATATTTTGAAGGGGAATCTTTGATTTTGTCGCTGTGCCTAGCATCGCGCCTGCCCATGATAGACACTCCGCAAACTCAAGCTGGTGCCTGGCCTGGTTGGTTGCCGGTTCTAGGGCTGATCCTGAGGCAGTAGGGGAAGTAGGGCTTTAGTGGGTTGCAGTTGGGCAGGAAGGAGAGAGCAAGCCCATCCCCACTCTTCACTCACGTGTTGTTGCTGAGTCAGGAGGGCAGCCGAGGCAGGGGCGCCACCCTGGGAAGCTTCTTGGCCAGGCCCACTGCCCCTGCAGGATGGCAGGGCACGGGTTGGCTCTACCTTGTAAGACCTGGCCTGGCTCTCCGGTATGTCCTGCAGGTGTGTAACAATTCTCTGTGAGAACGCTGCCTCCCGTGGGATGGGGAGGCCTCTGCTGGCTGTGGCCTGTGGGCTGGGAAGGAGGATTAAAGGACTCATTAGCATGTAGAGCCTTTCCACTGCAGCAGAAGTGACTTCATGCTCCGCTGCCCATTCGGGGGTCGTTTTGCTCGCCTGAAATAACCTCAATGCTGCTCCTGTTTTAGAAGATGCATGAAAGTCCCGACGGGACTGGACGGTTCGGTTAGGGATTTTCTATTTTTAGGTGCTGATTTGTGACTCAAGTGTTGACTTCATGGAGACGATGTCATCGTAAAAGTTGTCTGAAAATGGAATCTTCCAAAATCTAAACGCATTTCTCTATGGACTTATGTAATCCTCTCAGAGATGGAAATCCTACCCTAATTTCTGATTGATTTTCAATCAACATCAGCTACTAAAACATTAAAAATCTCTCTGCCTGATTCCTTTGAGTAATTAAGAAGCTGTAAGCAGATGCTTATTGGTGCTCAGAAAGTTTTTTTTAAAGAAAACACCAAGAGAGGCATTTTGTAAAGCAAAATTCTGTACATATTGACCAAGGTCATTGTAGGAAGGGCCACACAAATGTAACTTTTCAAGTTAAACTATGTTAATCGATCATCACCCAGGTCTCTGCTGTGTTTCTCGCCTTAGCCCTGGAGTTGTAGTCTTTCGTTTCATGGCGCAGGGGCCGTCTCAGTCAGTGCTGCTGTCACAGTTCTTTGAAAGGTGGAGTTACTAACTTCTGCAGGCTCAATCCCATTGTGATCCCATCCAGGGCAGGAGACACTCACGGGCCACGTAAGCCCTGACTGCCTGGCTTGGGCCCATCCCCACCACCCTCTCTATGGCTTGTTCCTTGAAGCCCAGCTCAGTTGTATGGGGGGCCCTTGTACTTCTTTGACTCTAGCTGTTGGGATAGATTTTTTTCTCTGTCACATCATAGTAAAATGACTGTCACTCAGAACCACATCACCAGCATCTCTTACTGTTTGGATGCTACTGTGGCATTTACTTCTTGATGGGATGCCCTCTCTTTCCTCCCACACCCTCATCATCCCTAAACCTCCCTGCTCTTCAGTAACATGCATGTCTTAGAAGAGTCTGGAATGCAGAGGCACCAAGGAGGTGAGGTAAAGGAGGGGAGGACGGTGGAGCGGGCCTCTGTGTCCCTAGGTGCAGGGTGAGATAAGGAGAGGTGGTTGGAGAGGAGGTCAGGCTGCCCGGAGGGGAGCGGCTCATGGGTCCCTACAGACATCCTCCCTTCCCACCTTCCCCAGGACCCCACACCAAGGACACACCAAGTGCCCCTGCACTCATGTGCTCCTCAGAATTCCGGTCTTTCTCCCACACGTCCCCCAACCAAATCTGTCTGCTCTGTGCACTGTTCCTGCAGAAGGTGGATTTGTTCTTTCCAAAAACCCATTATTTAAGTTTTCCAAAAGAAAACATAAAGTGATACCAACATATATTTTAATAAAAAGTAACAATGATTAACTCATGGCGGGGGGGGGGTCCCTAATAGAATTTGAGGCATGAGAACATGGTTAAGAGGAGAAACATGGCTTTTTAAAAGAAATGTTGCTATTTTGATGGCTTTAAAAAATCCATAAAATAACATTGTACAAAGATTTACTTTCTTTACCAATGTGTGAGCAGCCTCCACGGATAAAAGAGACATAGTTCCAATTATTCAATTCATTCATTAATTGCAAAAAAAAAACCTCTTACATACCCATTAGGTTCTAGGCCATGTGCTGACCGTGGAGGATATGAAGGTGAAAAAGACACCATCCCTTAGAGTCTGCGAGATTCTGGATGGAACCAGGAGAGTTGGAAGGGTCTCAGAAGTCACAAAGTCTATGTCACGGTCACACAGGGGCACTGCCGGGATGACTTTGGCCAGTGGCCAGCTCTGATCCCTCCCCGCCATGATGGGCACTGACCAGCTGGTAACATCGCCACTGCATTTTCGCCCAGCTTGGTTATGCTGTGCTTCCTTATATTGTGCCCAAATGTGTCTTCTTCCATTTCTACTTAATAGTTCTTCTAGTTCTTTGTCTTAGAGCAAAACAAAAAGTACCGAATATTTGAAGAAAGTTATCGAGACTCTCCATTCCACCCAAGTGTTGCCTTCCCAGTCTCCTACAGCCCTTCTCACCGTCTGTGAATGTTTTTCACAATGGAAATGATTGGGATTTTGGAGTCTGAGTTGAAGCTGAGACACATTCTAGCTGCATGAGATTGGGTGTGTTCATTGAACACTTGAGATTGATTACGAGCCTGTATTTGCTCACTTGTAAAACGAGAACAAAAATCGTGCCTTATAAGGTTGTTCTGAGTATAAATCAAGAACGCCTATGCAGGCCGAGCATGGTGGCTCACGCTTGTAATCCCAGCACTTTGGGAGGCTGAGGTGGGGGGCTCACTTGAGATCAGGAGTTTGAAACCAGCCTGGCCAACATGATGAAACCCAGTCTCTACTGAATATACAAAAATTAGCCGGGCGTGGTGGTGTACACCTGTAATCCCAGCTACTCAGGAGCCTGAGGCAGGAGAATCGCTTGAACCTGGGAGGTGGAGGTTGTAGTGAGCTGAGAGAGCAACACTGCACTCCAGGCTGGGAGACAGAGATTCTGTCTCAAACGAAACCAAATCAAACTGAAACAAAAAGAACACCTGTGTGAACGTGCCACACACATTTGGCACATGTTTGGGCACAGCCAGTGTTTGCTATGACAGCAGGAGTGGGTCAGTAAACAGCTGCGGGCCCCCCTCTGTCTCGTTAGCTCCCCTTGGACATGTCCCAGCTGTGTGCCACCTCGTTTAAAATAAAGCATTCAGGCTTGAGCAGCGCTTTGAATGTCAGTCTAAAATGAGTGGCGGCTTTAGTTCATGGTTTTGTCTGAACTTTTACATGTGATGCCTGATTGTACCTATTTTGTGCAGCCTTCCGTGATGTGATATGTATCTCCATGTAGGCTTCTTGAATTTGTCGTTCAACCACAAACCCTAGAGTGTTGTTTGTTTGAGAGATTGAGGTAGATGAGGCTTCCTGACCCCAGTAGTTGGTAACTGATTTAAAATTTCAAGGGTGGAGTTTTCCCCTTCCTTCTAGTTGAACTGCAGGCACACTCTCAAGTGCTCATCTCAGCTTCTCCAGGTAGAGTTGAATCTTGATTCATCATTGATTTTATTGCTGCCTCTCCTAGCTTTGCATGTCACCTGCAGTTCGGTTGAGCAGACTTTATTTTAAAATTCGAGGCTGGTCTGGCTGCTGCATCTTTTCTTCGTTGATTTTCAGGGTTGTGTCAGCATTTGAGGGCTGCACAGCAGGCACCCCACACCCCTAAATGAATGCGACCTTCCAGCTTAGAGGCATTTTCTCCTCTCAAGGACATGTCTTCTGTGTCTTCTTCTAGTCAATTCACACAAACATCAACACGGAACATGGGCAAACGCAAAATCCTGCCATATACCATTTTCCTCCAGAGCAATGAAAACCCTTGTTCCCTTTTTTCCTTTTTTTCTTGAGACGGAGTCTCGCTCTGTCACCAGGCTGGAGTGCAGTGGTGCGATCTCAGCTCACAGTAGCCTCCACCTCCCAGATTCAAGTGATTCTCCTGCCTCAGCTTCCTGAGTAGCTGGGATTACAGGTGCCCGCCACCACACCTGGCTAATTTTTGTATTTTTAGTAGAGACGGGGTTTCACCATGCTGATCAGGCTTGTCTGGAACTCCTTACCTCGTTATCTGCCCGCCTTGGCCTCCCAAAGTGCTGGGATTATAGGCGTGAGCCACGACACCTGGCCCATACCCTTTATTCATTGTTCAGCCAACCAGGCATTTGTGTAACAATGCTCTTGACCATTCACATCCTGGGTCATCACTGAGAAAAAGCATCACAAAGGCACCATGCATGCAGATGTGAGATCTTAACAACGTGATGGCAGCCAACGTTTACTGACAACACTGTGTGAAGAGGTGGCACTAAATTATCACGAGGAACCTATATATTGAGTACAATTATTATCCCTGTTTTACAGATGGGGAAACTGAGACTTAGAAATGTTCAAGAATTTCCCCAAATTACAGACTAGAAAGTCAGGGAGCTGGCTCTGAGCCCTGCAGACCGGCCTGAATGCCATGCTCGTCACTTACTCTTGGATTTGGTGCTAAATAGCAGCAGGTGTCTGATGTGCTGTAAATAATTATTGACCGTATCATGGATAGTGGTCAAATTCTTTTCTAGATTAATTTGAAGGAAGGGGTAGATGGTCTCTTTGGGGATGATTTCATGATATTCTTGTTAAGGATGGAGGCAGTCTTACGTGACTTTTTTCATTCCAGGATAAATTTGTTCTTTACGTTTTCTTCCATCCAGCTGCAGCACACCCTGTCAGGTGCAATATTATCACCATTGTGATACGTTCTCTTTTAAAATGAAAGGGCAAGTACATTTAAAAATGGTCTTGACAACGGCTTTCCTGGAGTTGTTACGATTCCTGGAGTTGTTACGACTTTAGCCTGGTTCTCGTATTTCACAATGGTCCCCCGAGGCAGAAAACACGGATACTGACGCCATGATGTTACTCATAGGTAGTGGCCACTGAGCTTTGAAGCAACAAGTTTGGGTGGAACTGCAGTGTCTTCAACAAGAAAAGTCATTTAAAATCCACTTGCCAAGTCCTGCTCACAGAGCAGTGATAAGGAGAGGAATAAAAGGGCTTTTTTTTTTTTTCTGGTGATTTTGAGGTAAACATTGTATTTTGCTGGTTAGAATGTGTCTTTCTCCGGTATTCCCGTTCAATAAAGTTTTTACTTTCCTACTTTATAGATCTATGAATCCAGTCATCACTTTGACATCTATAAAAAATATAAGGGTGGGATCACATTGGATGAAAATGCAATTCAGTAGAAAATGCCATGGCTTTCAATGGTCATACCTCCATGATTCAGATTCCTTCAAATTGGGTCCTGTTTTGTGCTGCATGTTGTTGAATTTTAAACTCCTCAACAAACTAGCCTTTATCAGAGAGAATGTCAAGTACTTTCAGTCACTAATGAGCTGGCATTTTCTTGAAATTCCTCAACTAGTTACAATTACCCAAGATATAGTGAGACATCTGGCGTACGGGAAATGGGCCTCCAAATAGACCAATGAGAGAGGCCACTGAGAGGGAAACCATCAGAACAAGGAAACAGACATCAACCTCACAGGGTGCCAAAGCATGCTGGGAGTTCAGGGGACCATCTGCTTCCTGCCTCCATCCCCACCTGTATCATTGCCCTTCATCATCAAAGAGGCGGCTGCTGCTGACATGGTCGTTTCCTGGGCCAAGATGTCCATTTAGCGTGTACTTAGAGTGCATCTTGTTGTGCCTGTGAGGGCAGGGAGGCTGGAATATAGCTCATGTTGCAAGTCATGCCACCGAGCAGCAGGTTATTCTGGGAAGATGCTTTGCAAAGTGGCCCCCATGAGCATTCACCCAGTGTCAACCGGAGGCAGTGAAAATAAGAAGATGAGGACATTTATTCTTCTTTAGAGATCTCAAAATACTTGACCTTGTCCTTGGGTTTCCCAAAGCAAGCATGCTTTATCTCACAGCTTTTACAATCAATGGAAATCTCTCAAGCTGGTTTAGAATGCAGTAGCTCAGGGAAAAATTTCTCTCATTTTATGTATACATCAGAAACCTGTCCTCAAGAAGGGTACCATAATCTGATAAGAGTAGTTTGCATATCCAAGTCTAGCCCCACACACCCACAAAGACAGGTGTTTGGTATATAAGGACAAATATTCCAGCAGAGGATGGGATGCTCCAGGTGTACTGGTGGTAAGACTGTTAGTCACAAGAGGAGACTTCTTCAGAAAGGCATACTAAATAAATAGCAGAAAAAATACAGGTAGGCACTGCAGTATAATTTTGGAGTTACCTGATTCAAAATTGATATGAGAAGGTATAGAAAAAAATGCATGGATTTATCACTGAATAACCAGAGTTTACAGTTCGATGTAGTGAGAGGAAGGTACCCAGGGGTGATTGACTCTAAGATCCCTACCATGGGACAAGAGGCCCCAGAGCATTAGAATTTAAACAAGACAGCATGGAAAGCATGCCATGGGTGAGAAATCAGGACGTGGTGAGATGGCCTGGGAGTGATGAGGGCCTGCAGGTGTAGGGAATGCTGGTGTTGACTGAAGAAGAGAATCTAACCCACATAATGTCCAGGATTTTATGCCCATCAAACTCATCTATACAAAAATCTATACCTTGAAATATACATATAAGAACCTTGTATAATCATGTTTTAACTCAATATTTTAGTAAGTTATTTTAATTTATACGACTATATTATGAATAATATTGATTTGCAAGAGGAAAAATAAAGTAATGGAAGTAAACACATTCAGCAGCAAGTTCTCGGGAAGCATTCCTAGGTCTGGGCATTGCTAAAAGCAACCGCAGCCCTGGCCCTTGGCACTTAAGGCTTAGTGGAGCTTACGGTGTAGAAATAAAAAGACGATGGACTAGAGAGGCTGGCGTAGAGAAGTCTTTGAACAATAGAGGAGGACACTGAACCGTTAATGGACAGCTTACTTAAAAACCAAGCAAACACAGGTCAGGCATGTCCAAAACTAAAGTTATTCAAAAAAGATTTAAATCATTGATTTGACACCTTTGGCAAACACAGACAAAAAGTCACCACATATATACAATAAGTAAGTAATAATATTTTTAAAAGAGCCAGGTGATCAGTAGACACATAGATTTCCAGAATAATCAACAGAAACATTATTGGTATTTGCAGCACACAATCACGGATGATAAGGAAGGTGAGACACCCATTTAAAAGGTGTCAGAAATCTGTGCATGTCCCCTAAGGACATCTCACTGAAGCAGAGCAAATTGGAAAACCGAGAACATCGAAGCGAACCCATCTCAGCACCTGGGTTGGTAAAACATGCTCTAGGATCACTCGTGGCCTTGGGCACTGGTTCTTTTAGTGACAGTGCAGAAACTAGTGCCTCTAGACACTTGTCATCTCACCTCTTTTTTCAAAAAAGAGCAAGCAATCTAAGTGTAAGGGTTGTTAAACCAAAAGACATGGCCAGAGGATCTAATCTGACTAAAATCTATGCATATTTCTACCTATAACTATTTAGTAAGGTCTTAAATCTCATAGGTCCTGCCTAATTTCTGTGACATCTGTGAGGTCAAGAAGAAACCAACTAAAATTAAAAATGAAATATTTGACTTTCAAACAAGCAAGGACCTTGTTGGGGGAGGTTGAGTGCTATGGGAAGCCTTTCTGCATTACATATCCACAGTGCATTGTGAACATGTATTTATTTTCTGGATTCATTGAAATAGTTTTTAGGAAAACATTTCAGGAGCTCGTTTTTACTTTACTTCAGTTTAGGAGAACATTTGCTGTGTGCCAACTCTGTAATTAGATCTGGGTGGTGTGGACATGAATAAAAGTGAAACTTGCTTGAGGAGTGGGGAGGCATAGGCACACACGAACATATCTCAAGGTGGGCCTGGGTTCTGGACAGAGGGGTACACACAGTTCTGGGAGAACACAAAGGAGCAGCACAGGGAATGGAGGGAACAGGGAAGGGTCCCAGGAAAGACGGTAGCAAAATTACTAGGAATGAATAGATGTTCACCAAGGACAGATGGGAGCCAGGTGTGTGTGCACGAGTGTGTGTGCATGAGTGTGTGCTGAGTGTGCATGTGTGCACGAGTGTGTGCGTGTGTGCACGAATGTGCGTGTGTGCATGAGAGTGTGTGTGTGCGCATGTGTGCATATCTGGGTGACTAAGCTGAGAGTGACGTGGATAAGATTCGGGAATATAGTAAAACTCAGGCTTGGGAATGATACAAGCATGTGTGGCAAGGGCAGTAGTGAGGGGCAGTGAGTACCTGTACCAGGAACTGAAGCAGCAGTGGGGATGGTTAATGGACACAAAAATATAGGTAGAGAGAATGAATCAGATCTAGTGTTTGATAGCACAACAGGGTGACTGTAGTCAATAATTTATAGTACATTTAAAAATAACTGAAAGCATATACTTGGGTCATTTGTAAGGATAAATTCTTACAAATGGAAACAAGAAACAAGAAATGATAAATTCTTGAGGTGATGGATACCCCTTATACCCAGATGTGATTATTATGCATTATATACCTGTATCAAAATAGCTCATGTAGCCCATAAATATTGTATATACACCTACTATGTACCCACAACAATTAAAAATTAAATGACAAAAATCAGTATTTTTCTGTTATTGTCTCACTTCGACATAACCTTTTCCAGCACCTTCCCCATGTTTCTACCATATTTGGAGCTCAGATGGAAATCAAGCTGAAGCACTCTTCCTTCCTCGTGCCGGCCGGCTTCCGTTTATCCTCTTGCGCTTCTGTTCTCGCTGATCTATATTGCTGGAATGCCCCAGCTGTGTTAATCAATGCTCAGTGAAAGCCCCTTTATCAGCACCACCCTTATACCTCGCAAGAGTTGCTCTTCCCTGGACCACCTTGGTTTGGAGAGACTGGGTCTGGACTTACTCTAAACTGTACTAGATGAGGCAGGATGGTTGAGTCGAGCCTTTGGGTAAGGGGGAGTTTTTGAAAGATAGTTTTTAGGCGGGGCACGGTGGCTCACACCTGTAATTCCGGCACTTTGGGAGGCTGAGGTGGGTGGATCGCCTGAGGTCAGGAGTTCAAGACCAACTTGGCCAACGTGGTGAAACCACATCTCTACTAAAAAAAATAAAAATAAAAAAAAAATAAGCCTGGCGTGGTGGTGGGCGCCTGTAGTCCCAGCTACTTGGCAGGAGATGGAGGTTGCAGTGAGCCGAGATCGCACCACTGCACTCCAACCTGGGTGATAGAGTGAGACTCCGTCTCAAAAAAAAAGGTAGTTTTACATAGAGAATTGACAAGGACAAATTAGCATTTTGGACAGTTCATTCCGATGTGGTGCTCATGAAGGGTAATATAATGAAAGACAGAGATGGAGTGGGGGAAGATGTGCATGCATCTACTGAGGTAGACTAGAAGAAGGAGGATGAAGTGCTCCTCTGGGTAACCGTGACCAGGATGACAAGAAGGGCTTGGTTTATAAAATAGGTTAGGCTGGGCACGGTGGCTCACCGCAGTAATCCCAGCACTTTGGGAGGCTGAGGCAGGCAGATCACAAGGTCAGGAGCTCAAGACCAGCCTGGCCCATATGGTGAAAGCCCATCTCTACTAAAAATACAAAAAAATTAGCTGGGTGTGGTGGCGGGTGCCTGTAGTCGCAGCTACTTGGGAGGCAGAGGCAGAAGAATCGTTTGAACCTGGGAGGCGGAGGTTGCAGTGAGCTGAGATCATGCCACTGCACTCCAGCTTGGGCAACAGAGCAAGACTCTATCTCAAAAAAAAAAAAAAAAAGATAAAAATAAATAAATAAATAAAATATATTAGAAGATTGATGAGCAGAACTTGCTTATTAGCCAGGTGGGAGATGCCATCATCAAACATCAAAGCATTTATTTTCCATGAAATGGATGGTTTTGGATGCAGACAGGACCCACAAATACCTTTCCTGTGTCATTAGACCGTAAGCATTTTGACCCACCCTCTGAATATTAACCAGTTGTTACTTTTGTTCCTATAATTTTAATAAGGAATATTTGACTGTTGAATACTTAAAGGCCTAGAAACCTCATCAAAAACACAGATGAGAATTGTGTGTTGTTTCCAGGTTGGTGGGAGACACAGTCATTTAGATCGTTTCTTCATCGGTCCTCAACATTGTTACTCAGTGTTTCAGAGAATGCACAGAGCACCTTCCCATTTTTATAAAGTGGATATTAATTCTTTTTAATTAAGAAAAAAATTAGCCAGTCTTGGTGGCTGACACCTGTAATCCCAGCACTCTGGGAGGCCGAGGCGGGCAGATGACCTGAGGTCAGGAGTTGAAGACTAGCCTGACCAACATGACGAAACCCTGTCTCTACTAAAAATACAAAAATTAGCCAGGTATTGTGGTGGGCACCTGTAATCCTAACTACTTGGGAGGCTGAGACAGGGAGAATTGCTTGAACCTGGGAGGTGGAGGTTGCAGTGAGCTGGGATCATGTCACTGCACTCCAGCCTGGGCGACAGAGCGAGATTCCATCTCAAAAAAAAAAAAAAAAAAAAAAGAAGAAAAAATTCAAACTTTCTAGAAAAGCGAGGAAAAGAAGATATTAAATATCAAAGTACCTATAACTGGCATTTAATAAAATATTGCCATCTTTGCATTAGCTATTTTTCTACTTGAGCATTTTAGAGAAAATTGAGACATAATAATAATTTGTCTCTCATTACTTCAATATGCATCTCTAAAGTAAAAGGGTAGTTTTTCTCATACCCACAATGGCAAATACCTAACACAAAAACTCTGTTCTCATCTGTTATCTAACCTGTATTCAGGCTTCCCCAAAGCCCCCAGTGTTTGTTCTACAACTGGTTTGCTCTGTTGGGCCGCACCCAGAGGCTGTATTTGTTTTTGGTCACCAAGTCCTGGGCTCTTCTGCTTTCCAGCAGTAATGTGCTTCATTTTCTGCTTGTGGCAAAATTATATATAGGATTTCATTTCCAAAGTGAAGGGACTATACTTAATTTTCATCAGAAATTTTACTGCCATTAAAGCTTTAATCAGAGCACCAATAAACCACAGCTAGCTGATAAGTTTCATTCACTTTCTACTCACGCTCTGATTGAAACAGACATTTATGTCAGATACGCAACAAAGAGGTGTCGTGGGAGTCTAAACGTGGCCCGGAAAACACAGCATCGTTCTCTAAGTGATCAGGATTTCCTGGACTATGGATGAATTCATACCCAATGGCTGGTCTCTGTGTTGTTAAGAGATTGATTAGGACTTAAAGAACATAGACATGCAGAATGATGAACACACCAAAAATAGTGTGGGTAATTCAGGATGGAAATAAATGCTGAATTCTTAGAAATCGATTATAAGAGTTTTATACTAGATGAAGCAGGTTTTTAATTAGAATGTTCACTGTGGACAGATTTCCTTTGTTTTTAGCTGAAATTTTGGATTTCCTGCTTTAATTGAATTCAAATTTAATTTCTGACTTCAATTCCAATTAAATTTTGCTGAAATTTTGGATTTTCATCTGAGTTTCATGACCCCTTTTATTGCTGAAAGCACCTTTTGGGCTTGTTGGAATTAAAGTCATCCTTCTCACAGAAGAAAACAGAAAATCCAGAGCTTCTCTATCAGTCTCCATCCACCCTTATCATTAAATGTGCAAGCCCTGTTGACCCAGGGGTAGGGTGACAGATGACATGTTTCGGAATGTGTATTACATCTCTGCTTCTGACATGGTCCAGTGTGTCTTCCTGCTCTGGCCATCTCTGCCTGTCCATTTTGAAGAGACAGCAATTCCCCCAAAGTTCTAAAATTAGCAAACAATGACTAAGGGAAGGTGCAGGAAGCCCACTGTAGGGTCTGGAGAAGGAGGTGAGGGCTCTGCAGTGAGTGCAGTCCGCCCGTGTGGTTAGACATCAATCCACCCCTGCAGTTAGATGTCTTCCCTTAGATACTGAGCTGTGGAGTCAAATTTTAAAATGCTCCTAAACATTTCACATGTTGAATTGTTATGTCTTTTAAATACGTGCCTTTGAAGGATTATGCATCTATGGTCAGGCCATTGCCACCATGATCTTCATGATTATCTTGAGGGAAAATACATGTGCATAGAGACCTGCATGTGACGATCCCACCTCTATCATAAAGTTCCATTTAAGAAATATGACTTCTAGCACAAACATTCCACTTCTGGCAAATCTGGGAGCAGCATATTGATTCTGTGCAATGAAGTATCCCTCGCAACATTCATCATACAGAACTGACCTCAGTTTGAGACGTGGCCCTTGGTTATAGACCTCTCACCGTCTGGAAGTCAGGAAGAACCAATGACAGAGCTAAGAACACAAGCTGGGTTTTAAGAATCTTTGGATGTGTATCTATTGCCACTTCTCTTGAGATGTTGTAATTCAAGAAAACACAAACTTTTCCTATTGTTGGTAAAATAGACTTACCAGAAATTCCAGTGGTTGTGATTCCAATGTTCACTTCTTAAAGCTCAGCATTTCCACTGAGACATGAATGGTTCCTTGTTGCCTTCTAAGGACAACAGACTTGGTGCCCGGACACCTGAGTACTTGTCCTGCCTCTGCTACTGATGGAATGCAGCCCCATGCCAGTCCTGACTCTGAGTCCTGACCCTACTTCCACAAAGGTGCTGGCTGAACCTGAAGGTCCCTTTCTGATGCCCTAGTCTACTTGTGAATATTTGTAGATGACCTAATTTTACTTATATTTATTTCCCCCCCAAAATTCCACTTGCACTTTTCACTTCAGAAGACTGTACATCTAAGTACAAAATCTTTCACTCTCTTGCATTTCTACATACGCATATAAGCAAATCGAAAAATTCCTACAGAGCTGGTTATAAAAGCAATAAATGCCGGGCATGGTGGCTCACGCCTGTAATCCCAGTACTTTGGGAGGCTGAGGTGGGTGGATCACCTGAGGTCAGGAGTTGGAGACCAGCCTGGCCAACATGGTGAAACCCCGTCTCTACTAAAAATAGAAAAATTAGCCAGGTGTGGTGGTGTGCGCCTGTAATCCCAGCTAGTCGGGAGGCTGAGGTAGGAGAATCGCTTGAACCTGGGAGGTGGAGGTTGCAGTGAGCAGAGATCGTGCCATTTATTACACTCCAGCCTGGGTGACAGAGCAAGACTCCATTTAAAAAAAAAAGTAATAAATATTTAGGTGTTAATTTTGCTAGTCACTACGGAGAGCACCAGAGAACATAAATCCCACCGTTACTATCAAGTAACTTATAACTTAGAAGGAAGAAAAATATCTCATTAAACAACTACAGCACTGCTTAGCACAGCATGAGAAAGACTGGCAGAGGCTGACGGACAAGAATGACGGCAGAAACCCATCACCCCCGCTGACAAACACTGAGATGGGGCCAGTAGATCCCAGGTGTGTGTTTGTCCTTTAACAAGTCACTTGGAGGCTTCGAAGCTTGGTGTCCTGGTGGGTAAACTAGGGGAACTGGACCTTCTCTCTAGGGTGGAAGTCAAGGTCCCAGGAGCGATGTGTGTGGAACCCCTCCAGCCTGAGACCCACGCTGCCGCAGTGCCAGCCGGAGAGCCACCCAGCCGCAGTGCCTGTCACTCTAACCATACTCACATGGGTGGACAGGGACTCCATTCCCAGGGGACCGTCCTTTATTTGGCAGTTAATAGAGCACAGGAGGCTGTCCTCAAATTTGTATTTGGGGGCCCCTCAATGACCTCTGGTTATATTCCAGTTCTAAATCACTGACTAGATATATAGCCTTGATTAAGAAATTTTTATCTCTCTGGGCCTATGTCTTCATTTGAAAAATCGAGTAGATGACCTCTAAAATGCCATGAATTTAGGGAGTAAAAGGAGTGGTACTTATCCCCTAGAACGTGTAGGTTCAAACTTCATTGTGTGCAGAGAAGGTGTTTGAATCACTGCCTTGCTTTTTTTTTTTTTTTTTCCTGGAACAGAAACAGATACATGTTACCAAGTGTAATCGTGTGCCAGGACTTTTAAAAATTACTTTTTGTCAGCTGTGGCACATTTAAACACCCGAAATATTTCAAGAGACAGTTAACTTCTGTGTTTTAAAAAAGATTTAATAAAGACGTGCATGTCGGGACTTGCTCTGCCGGCACCTCTGTCTGTAGCTGGCAGTGCAGGGCCGGGCTTGTGACTGTGCAGTCAGGGATTTTCACTACTTAACTTGCTCCACACACCGTTTTAACTCTTCATTCATTTCCTTATGTCCTCAAATCACCGTCAAACATTAGCATGTCGCTTACTGGACGGAGGCCCTAATAACATATTAAATTATTTCTTAATCATCTAAAAATACCAAATCTATCTGAGTCTGGTTTCCCTGGCTTGCAGCAGGATTGCTTTAGTTCAGAGATGGGCAATTTTACCTTTTGCGAGGGAAGGTAGGGCAAGGTTGGGCATTTGTTGTTTTGTACCAGTCTCTGGGTCCTCAAAACGCCCTCCATGGAAATACCCTTTGGTTCTGCAAAGCAGTTAAGATCCTATCTGCTCAAATCATCATCACAGGAGAGAGAAGCAATTTCAGTGAGACTATTAGCAGCATGCCTGAAACACCTTATTAACTTTTTCTTCTTTTGTGGTCCATCGAGGCCTATCTGCATTCAGCATCTGGCCCGCCTGCCAATACTAAATATCATTTTAATAATAATAATGCGTTGCACTTTTCAAGCTCCCTTTCATCCGAGGAGCCCAGAGCACTTTGCAACATTAATTAATTAAGTTCCGTACAACACCTCTTTGAGGTAGGTACGCCCTGGTACGGTACAAGATGGTTCAAGTGGTTCTCTCTCAGGCTCGCCCACTCTCGAGCGTAAGCAAAAATCCCAACAAAGGCTCCCTGCTGCAGGGTTCAAGCCAGTCCTGGATGAAAGGCGGGCTTCCCTACTGAGAACTTTCTGGCATGCATCGCTCTGAGTCCTGGCCCAGTCCTTCACCACAGCTTCCTGCAAAGGCCCTTTGTGTAAGATCTGGAGCGTTGATGAGTCCTGGCCCCATCCTCTCTTCTTCCCCCTGCTTCCTTCTGCTGATGTGTGACTCGTCTCCGGGGAGATGAGACCAGCACTGATTCTAGAGCCTCTGCTCTTCTTCATGGAAGAGTGAGGGAATCAGAGGCATTAGGCTGTTGACAAGCCCTGCTAAGGCCGAGGTCAGAACAGAGACAAATGTTACCTTTCCAGGGTTCTGTAGCAACAGAAGTAGCAAGCTCTGTCACTGAGGAACTGGAACAAGATAGAAAACCTGCCAGTTCACACGCTGACGCTTCCAAATATTCCCCAAACATCTCTCTGCGAGCCAGGTGGGACATCCCCTGATGACAAGGAGTGGAGTTAACGGGGCTGAAGCCGCGTTCCCCTGGGCCTGTCCTGTGTGAGACGACGCACACCCAGGGAGGTGAAAGGTGGCATTTGGTGGAAGGAAGGGAGCGGTGCCTGGTTCTGCAGCAGTAACCAAGCTGACCAGGGCTGCAAGGAGCTCTGTTGTGAGCCCCAGGGAGGCCTGCAGGCTCCTCAGGGGAGCTGGTGAAGGCTGGCTGTCGAGATGGTCTGCTGGCTGCAGTGACCTGGTTCTTATTATTGTCTCTCAGGACTTTTCCTTCTGTGAGCCCACTTGTCATGTCGACGTAGAATTAGAATGGGATGGCCTACTCCCTTCACGGCTATGGGCTTCGATTCAGTTCGAGAGAAAGAGCGAACAGGTGCCAATCGGTCAATTGGGTAAAATCAACTAAAGACTGAGAGAGGAGAGAGCACGAGGCCGCTGTTCCCTGCCGGCTGGCAAACAAAGCAGGCGGCTCCTCTGCAGGACTCCCGGGAGGTGCCAGTCTAAGCCAGTCAGACCTGCTGCGGCCCAGGCAGAGGCCCCAAGGGGACAGCTGCTGTCCTCCCAGGGTGGACGCAGGTGATTAAGAGATGTGTATGTGAGACAGTGTGACTGTGTGTGACAGTGGGACTGTGTGTGTGAAAGCGAGTGTGACTGTGTGAGTGAGACTGTGTGACAGTGTGAGTGTGACTGTG
>NW_026652276.1:236771369-236772674 GCF_009828535.3 Hylobates moloch | reverse complement strand
GAGTGTGAATGTGAAAGTGAGTGTAAATATGAATGTGATGTGTGTAAATGACTGTGAGAGTGACTGTGTCACTGTGTGAGTGTGACTGTTGTGTGAGTGTAAATGTGAGTGTGATTTTTTGTGAGTGTGAATGTGTGTGTGACTGCATCATGTGAATATGTGTGAAAGTGTGACTGTGAGGGTATGACTGTGTGTGTGCATGAGAATATGTGCATGTGAGCTTGTGTGTGGGTGTGAATGTGTGCATGAGTGTGGCCATGTGTGAGTGTGAATGTTTGTAAATGTGTGTATAAATGTGACTGTGAGTGTGAATGTGTGTATGACTATGAGTATGTGTGAATGTGTGCAAAAGCATGAGTGTGTGTATATGTGAGAGTGTGTGACTGGGTGTGTGACTGAATGTGAATGTGTGTGTGAGAGCATGAATGTGAATGTGTGTATGACTGCGTGACTGTATGTGACTGTGTGATTGTGTGAGAGTGACTGAGTGTGAATGTGTGTGACTGTGAGTGTGACTGTGTGTGGTATGAATGTGAGTTTTGTGTGTGGGGGGTGTCACTGTGTGTTTTGCACATATGAGTGTGTTTGGTACACAAGTGAATCTGTGTGAGCATGTGTGAGTATGATTGTGTATAAGTGTGTGATTGTGAGTTTGAGTGTGAATGTGCATGTGACTGCATCAGCATGACTGTCACTGTGTGTGTGTTTTGTGAATGTGAGTGTGTTTGGTACATGAGTGTCTCTATGTGAGCATGTGTGAGCGTGTGTGTGTGTGTGTGAATATGTGATGCTCAGATGGGCTCTTCCATAGGACAGGCCCAGCCCCAGGGCTTGTGGTTGCACACACACAGTTGTGGCCTGGTGCAGAGCTGGCTGTGACACTGCTGTGCATGCATCTTTCTGGGAAGTTGGTAGCTCCCAACTGCACTGGTTTCACACGTGTGAAGAGGGGCTGAGTACCTGTCTGACCTTGTGACCAAAACGTTTCTGGGTTCTGAACATGTGACCCGGAACTGAAGACCAGCCTGGCCCAGTCCTGGGTTATTTTTGCGCAATCATTAACGTTCACTGGGCTTTGCACAGCTTCAGCTCCCCGAGGAGCCCTCTGCACGGAGCAGCTTTGCAGCCTGACTTGAGTTGCTCAGGGCTTCCCCACACCCTCTGGGTACTAAACTCACCTAGAGAGCTTTCAGAAATCCCACGCCCACACCTCAACCCACCACAATTAAATCAGCATTCCGGAGATGCGACCCTGGCAGCATTAGGGTTTTCTTTTCTTTTTTCCTTTCTTTTCTTTTTTCTTTT